>NW_009609485.1:33720-55288 GCF_000690535.1 Cariama cristata
GATTTTTCTGAAATTTTCAGGGCAATCAGCATCAAATATATAAAAATATATACTCTTTAAAGAGACATCTAAGAAAAGACATTGGAAACAACTGAAGACTAGTGGAAAACATTGCAATAAATGGGATAATCCATTCATAGAGAAACTGCCTATCTCTCTTCTCACATCTTTTCTAACACCTTCATTCCATTCAGCAATGGAGGGTCATTGCCAAATCTGAGTAATTAACCACCGAAAGAAAGGAAAATGAAAAAAAGATGAATTGTTTGGAACCAGAGTTTCAATATTGGCCTTCAGTTCTTGGGTACTATTGTTGGTCAAAAATAAGCAAAATAAGCAGAATTGCATGCTTGCAGTCAGATGTGAATACCCAAGTGAGAAATCTAATGTCAAAATTAGTGGTCCTGACACTTTCAGTCCTATCCTCCATTAAGTCAATCACTGAATATTGCAATTAAGCAAATGACCAACTGATCATCTTCAAAAAATTCTCTGGATTCAAATGTTATTCCTTCCCTTTCAATTACATTTCCAGAGATCTAAAACTGAGAACTTAATGCTGAGGTAATGAAAATTATAAACAATTTTTTGAAATCAGAATTATTATTCTATTTGTCTTGGGCACAGTGATACATCCAAATGATTTATTTCACTGAAAGCTACTCTTCTGTGCATATCCACTATGATTCTTTGACAAAGCAACCTTGTATTTTTTTTTCTTTTTTCACTGAGGAATGGTAAGTGAAACACATGATGGAAAATTAATAAGATCATTATTAAAGTAGAAATCAAGACAAAGTTCAAAGGAAAATGAAGAGGCCTTGAAATGAAATGGAGAACTGAAAGTAAAAGGTACAGAAAGACCCAGTAGAACAATAAAGTTCAGGTTAGAAGGATAAAAATAGACCAAAGTGACTAGGAAATGGACACAAAACTTTCTCCTTGTTATAACCTAATCAGCTGTTGATTTCAAATTCAGTACAAAATTTAGAAATGGCAAGTGGGAAAACTAAAACCAGAAGATACCTCTGGAGACAGAACAAATCACTTCTCACATGTAATTTTGTATAAAGTTAAATGATGTGTTTTAGATAGAAGGGAAGGCATTATGGGAGACTACATTTAACAATAGAGTGGGAAGAGGCAGTTATTGATTTGTTGGTGCTCTCTTTCGATTGTCACACAGAACTTAAGAGTCTGTACAGACCACCTGATTTAACTCTTTTTTGTGAAATTTTAAAATATGACTTGTAGCTCTTCCTGCTTAGTCCATGGACCTGCAGAGGCCTTCACCATATGTTCTAGGCTATTCTAGTAGAGATCTAGTCATTGTGCATTTCTGGTGAACTGAAGACTAATCTACTCTGAAAGCATCTTTTGTCCACAGATCTTAAGCATTTTATCTCATTTGAAAGTAGCTCACTTTGCTACATATGATGAAAATGTAAAGCAAAATAAAAGTGATATTATAAACAGTCATCACTGGTATCACAATTATTCCTCTTTGTAATTTTTTTTCAGAGTTTTAGCAAATTTATGAAATCTTTTTTTGAGTTGTTTTTAGAAGGTTGTCTGCCTTATCCTCCAATCAACTCAATTATTGAATTGTATAATTGCAACCTAGACACAGCAATTGAGTATTTAATTAAGGTTCCTTAAAAACTGTTTTCCAAGCTGAACTCTCTAAATCAAGAGAGTTTGTACTTAATATTGCTTATGCCATGCTTCATGAAAGTCTTGTCTGTAAGGGTCTGAATGTCAGTAACTGCTGTATGGGGAACCATGCTTGCATGAGAAGGACATTAAGTTAGAGAGATCAAAAATAATACCTGAGATTTGGAATTACTCTTAGAAAGACAAATTTTAGCGTTCTCCTTGGTCCAAATAGTCAAGCCCAGAATGTTATAGCAGAGTTTTCTGGTGTAAAACTAAGAGAGTGTGCTGGGCCCTAGGGTTTCCCAGGGACTACGCCTTCCTGAAGCACATTGTCATCATACGCTTTTCAGACCGTTAACAGCTACATTACTCCTTCCTTAAACTTCTGTTCAGCATCTCAATTTGCAGGATCAAGAGAAAAGGCTGAACTTTCAGTATAGTCAAAGATGTAAGAATATTATTTTTATCCACTGAGTCAAAAGAGAAAGTGACCTATTTCATCTTAATATTGCTCAGTAATCTAGAAGGAAAGGGACCCCTCCTTGGCTGTTAGGTTTAGTATGTCACCTATCACCACTACAAGCTTTTATCTGACAGTCTGCTTTTGCCTCTGGGTTGCCAGGATTTCACCTCAGCAGCTGCTCTTCATCCATTTGCTTCTGCCCTGGAGGCACAATGACATCCGTCACAGCCCTCAAGGCAGTTCAAGGCAGAGGTTTACGAGGACCACGATTCTCGGTGTCATGAGCAGCCTGGTGAAAGTGATTCCCAAGGCATCTTACAACCTTCCTGAAGATTATCTGTCTTCCTTAAAGTAGAGGAAAGACGTTTGTTAGACCCTACACTTGGACATAAAATGGAGATGGCAACAGTTACCTTCATGACTTCTTGTGGTCCATGGGATAGAAAAACTAGTGCTCTTTGAATTCACCTCTCTGTCCTCCCTACATTTTGGACGTGTGACACAAATACCTTGGTCTGTAAATTTAGAGGCTAACTGGCCCAACAAAGAGTGTACGTAGAAATATTTTTCATTTATTCATGGTTCTGAGCAGGTTATCCAGCAATTTCATTCTCCACACCATGTTTGTCTTGTCTTTCAGTCGTTAATGAATCTGAACTTTTTGCCAAAGGCATTTCTTTTGTAGCTAATGATGCAGTTTTCACACTAAATTTTTATTTTCCATGGCTCTATAAAAATATTCTACTGAATATTTTGAATAAAGAATATTCCCTTGAGAACCTTCTTGGTGATTTCCTCTACTGGTAGGTCAGTAGGCTGTTTGTCTCTAAAGGAGACATAAAGACTTCAGTTAGTAATGAGTCACTTTTTCTTTGCTGCTTTGTGCCTCTGTGAGATAAAGAAATCTGACTTGCACACATTGCTCTTTACATCATATTTGACCTGCAAGGTTTTGTGAGAGGACAGACTTCTGTGCAGTGAAGAAGGCTTCCATAGATTTGTCAAATATGGTCCAGAAGTTCTTGTAATGAAGATGGTGTGACAACTACTCAGTAAGTGATTCTTAAGAGCATTTCCAAAGTTTTAGCACTGATGTGTCTTAGGACACTGATAAGGAAAAATACATTTATATTTAATCACTCAGGGCTTACATTGGGCCAAGGATATTTAAATAAATGTATTTCTAAGTTATTTTAAGACTTACTGACTTTTCAGCTTTTTGATTTTCAAAAATGTTTTTGGTAAACTTGTCTCTTATTAAAGGAATAGAAAGCACAATACGCTATTTTCTTGAAAAGACTTAATAAAGAAATATTTTCTTAAATTCCTGGCACTTCCTTAATCTTAAATTAGACACTTGCTACTTCAAATATATGAGATACTTTTGGAAAGACCTGTGCAGATGTTTCTGGAAATTGCAGAGATGTATGCATTTTATTTTAGCATGCAGTATTTGCCTGGATCAGTAACCTTCCAACATTTTAATTATATTCTCCAGTCTCTGTTAGTGGAGCTTATAAATAGTTTAAGAATGGTAACTAATCTGCAGCAGTACAAGTCAACATGATTCATACTTCCATTAAATTTCATTAGCCTGGTAAATTTTCCTATTCTCAAATTTCTGCGGAAAGCAAGCACGTCTATGAGACTATGAATGGGGCTATTCAGGGCCACCTTCAGTGAAACACATCAAGATTTTTCATAATTACTAATTATACTAGAAGACTCATATTGGTACCTAACCTGACACACTTTCCTGAATCCTGCCTGCTAGGACACCCTGAGTGTGAATATGATGAAAAAGTAGGTCTGAAGCAGTCAAAAGCATTGACTACCTTTGAAAATCCTTGCCAGGGTCTTTCAGAGGGGCCAGGGTGCAGCTCACACTCCACTGATGTAGAGCAATGTCATAAACTACAAACCTCCTGTTAGGCAATGTACACGTGTAAACCCCAGATGCCATGTTGTCACAGACAGATAGACTGAGGAATACACTGCTGCTCATGTATGCTCAGTACCAACTAGCAATCCTGCATTAATACTATAGAAATTTGTGCCTTATTGTACTCACACAGGCATTCCTTCGTGTGTGCTTTCTTGTTTTCCTATCATTTTGTGCTATCTAATTAATATGTCAACTCATGTTTTTCCTAAGCTTTAAGAATCTTGATTTTATTCCGTTTTTTCACCTTGTTTTTGTAATACCTTTTTTTCATAATTTATCATTCATTTACTTTTCAATTAACACTAGCTGTTTGTAAAAGCTACCCTGATGGGAAATATGAAATAAATTATTGAAGTTAGTATAATCTGCACTTCCCATTACCACCTCATTTACCTTAATGGCACTAAAAAGACTGTCACCTTCAATACAGTTCATGCTTCTAATAGGAATTCCCTCTGGAGCCAATCTCATGTAAATTACATATTTGCATGTGGTATAGGTTGTGTTAGGTGATTACAGGTTGAGCTTTAGAGTACTATTCTTTAAGGATGACAGCTACACAGAAAGCTACCTTTCCAGAGTCAAAAGATGACACTGCTTGATTCAAACAGCCAATATGTTCCCATAAGTATTGTTGATTTATTGGGCCCTGACAAACTGTCTGCCAATTTAAAAACAAAACAAAACAAAACAAACAAACAAACAAAAAAAAAACAAACAAAAAAACCCAGCGGCATCATTTATTATTAAATCTAGGCAGGGGACAGATTTTTCATTTTGCACAAAAGATTTTTCATTTTCCATGATAAAAAATATCTATCACAACTAAATTCCTTGTGAACAAAGGAGTCCTTTTGTTTGGGTAAACTGAAACCTGATTTTCTTTTTTTCATTTCTGTTGCTTCCTATTGTTTCAATCTGAAATGTTCAAAACTTTTAAGAGTTATATTTTAAAATATTTTTTAGTTTAAATCAGCACCTTCCAGCTAAAGTTGCTACACTTGAATCAATGTTTTGTCATGAAGATTTCCATCAGGAGGCTGTCAAACAGTTCTATTTCTATTTTCAATATGCCAGCACCCAGGCACTAACTAGGACTCAGAAATAGATGCAATAGAACTATGTAGTAAGAAATAGTCACATTCTCAAAGGTTTTTTATAATATAAACAGTTAAAATGGTAAAAGTAATAATATTGGAGGGAGGAAAAAGAGACATGTATGGTGGCTTGTTCACTAGATATGCAAATATATCAGGATAATCTGATTACTCAAGTATCCACTTTTTCTTGCTTTGAGTTTCAGGGAAAGGTATGTAGTTACATAGTCCCCTGGAACGTGCGAGAACTGTTTCAAGAAACTAAAAGATCAGGGTGTCTTAGCTAACATCATTCAAAATAACTAGGTACAAAACTGAGCAAACTGAGTCCCAGGGAACAGATTTTACTTGTTTGCTGCTCAGGTGTCAGGAAAGATGTGGTCTGACTTTCTTAATACCTGCCAGGAGTCCATCTGTATGGCTACATCTATACTTTGAAATAGGAGCATCCAATTTTCGTGAACTAAGTGTCGGTGCCATGTAAAAGTTGGCTCTGGGCTATCCCTCATTTCCATGAATATATTTTGGCCTTGAGACATTCTTATTGCTATTTGTGTCAGTGCCTTCTTCTGCCCTTTCCCCCATGAAATTGTGTTGAAGCTTAACACAGTGGTGTTTTTATAACAAAAAGCTGATGTTGAACATTCCAGGGTACAAAGTCAGTACATACTAAACTGAGGATGAAAGCCTACTGAGCTAGTTTGGAGGACTACATAGGATGGAAGGAGATTAACATGATCTTAAGTTCTGCATACTGCCCTAACGTTCAAGCCATGCCCAGGTATTACCTGAGAGAGTGCTTGGTGGCACAGACCACAACCAAACTCAGGGGTACACTGGTAACAACCAGTTTACGACATCATGGTTGAAGGATTGAGCTCAGTCCTTGACTTTGTGTTATTTAACATTATGGATCTACTATGTTCAAAGACACTGAAGGAGGGCAGCAAACACTCCCAACGGGCTATAGAAGTGGCAACTCAGTGGCTCTGTGCTTTCTTGCACAAGACTTTTCACACTAAAATGGCTCTTACATCTTTTAATTGTGACTACATTGAGTTTCAATTTCGTTTTGTGGCTTTGATTCAGGCAGGAGACTTTCAGCCAATGTAACAACAGAACCCAGTGCTTGAACAGTTTACTATTTTTTAAAGTTGCTTCAGCCACTTGCCAGCCACATCTAACACATGGAATCACATTCCAAGGTTCTTTGAAAGCATTGTTCCCATTTCCCCAGTTTAATCCCAGTAATTTCAGCTGCAGTGTTAGGATGTTGTTTTTCTAAATCCAAGCTGTGGTAGAAATATATAAAATAATGAGAGGCATAAATAAGATAAAAAAGGCAACATTATATTCACTATCACAATTAAAAAATTAAGGGCCACTGAGGGAATTTATTAGACAACAGCATTAAACCAGAGAAGATAATGTTTCAAATAATATAGAATTACATTGGGCAGCTCACTGCTGCAAAATGTTACTGAGGCCAAACATAGAAACAAGTTATAAAAGAATTAGCAAAACCACGGAGGACAGTCCACTTGCAGCTTTTAAATAAGATTATCTAAATGTAACCATCTTCTCAGGGACACCTGATCTGATTATGACTTGGAGGGTGTATTAACGATCACATTACACTTGCTCTGTCTTTGATTCCATAAGCATTCACCAATGACCAGGTGACAACAGGATGCCAGACTACAGACTTTTTTATCCAAGTGGTCATATTAAGAAAGAAACTGCAGTAGCAAAAAACTTCCCCATAAATTTAATCTGCCCAATTTCACATCTATTTACCTTACCTTTCATTAAAGTCTGTTCCTCTTTAGATTTTATGATAGTCTATTTATATCACACTGGATTTCTTTTGACCTAGTAAAGGACATGGCCTCTCCTTCTTTGGATGATTATAAAGGAAAGGAATGGGGAAGAAATCTCTACATATTTTCTCCCCCTAGGAATGAAAAAAATATTATTTCACAAATAACTCAGTCATTATGGGGCAGGTATCTGCTCCACAGCATCCAAGTCAATCTTGTAAAGTCAGAACAGTTCTAGGTTTAGTTCAGGGTGAAAATTTTACAGTTAGAATTTTGTCATTTACTGTAATATGAACCTCCATGAAAAGCTATTTCACTTCCTGGAGTCACTCCAGCTAAACAAGGTTGTAAGTGAGAAAAGAAATCCTAACCCTCTTTGTAAGAAATACAGAAGGAAAAAGAAGAAATAAGAAAAAGAAAAAATATTTTTTAAAAAAAAAAAAAAAAGGAAAAGAAAAAAAGACTTTGCAAACTAAGGCCCTCAAGTCTTTACAAAGTACAGGAAGCCAAAAGTTAATGACCTAGCAGAGCTGACAACCTATGTGTCTAGTCAGCCTGATCTCCCTTTTTCAAATGAAAGATGTGACAGTACAGTCAATGGTGATTTTCCCTTCATGCAAATGCTTTCAACTCAAGCCAGTTTTGTACTGCAAGCTTTTCTTAATGGTGGCAAATGTCATCCTACACAATGACCCTCCCTGATTCTTCACAGCCAGAGTCAGGTGGAAGGAGGAAACCACTTGTCATTCAGTCTTTTACTGCTTCTGAAACAGAGTGTAGCAACTCAGTGCCAAGAGCTTTCTGGAACACGAGTTTGTTTCTACTTTTCTGAGATCCTTCCTTCCACAATATACATGTACTATCTCCCATCAAAGCTGGAACCATCACACCAGTCAAAACAATTCAGTGATTAATTTTAAACAAAAAGCCTGTTTACATGAATAATCATTACTGAATGTGCCTAAATATGAAAAGACTGCTCACAATAGCCACCTATTGTTAGAAGTCAATGCATTATGCATTGTTTGAATTAAATCAGGATATATATTGCAGTGGATTAATTTAGCTGGTGTCTTGTGGATTTTTTTTCTCTTCATTTTTTTGCAACCCATCTGCCAGCTACAATAGGTTGTAATTTTGTTGAGCTTTTTGTGCTGAAAAGTTATTAATACCAGATGTTCATTTCTTGGAGTACCCTGAGCACAAAACATTCAATAATGAAAAACAAAATGTTAACAATTACATGTCCAAACTTGGTGGATTAAAGATCCTATTAAAATTCTGGGATATGTCCTATGTTTAATGCATTAACTCTTTTTTCCACCAAGGGAGGTCTGAGGCAGGCTAGGTTTTGTTTTGCTCAAGGGAGAAAGGAAATGTATTCACATCTCTAGCATTGTTCTTTCACTGTGTTCTGTCAAAAATATCATGAATATAACAGAGTTCTGGGGAGGACAATGAAAACACACAGGTCAGGGTTTTTAGCTGGGATTCTGGAGATAAGGATTGCTGTGCAGGACATTCAGTGAATTTTCAGCTGAGGTCAGTTCTGCATTCCAATGAACAAATAACCCATTGACGGAAAAATATAAATTATCATTTAAAAAAAGAAAACTCTCTGTTCTTTAAAAGAGAGACAGCTTTATCAGGGAAGAACATAAGTAAAAGACTGGATCTTCAGCTGCTATAAATTGGTGCAGCTGCATTATTAATTCTATAGAGATGTTTCTTTTCATAATTTATCTCCCTCCATTAGTTTTGCTGAAAGCCATTGTCAACTTTCCGTGGTCTGGCTTTGGGGGAGTATAGCCTGGTTTGTTATCTTCCAGTGAACTGCTCCTGTCCACACTATTCAAGATGCTGTAGATAATCCCAACAGATTACTGAAGCCAAGACTAAGGGGGGAAGTGATAATTGCAGACTGGGCAGGCCAGAAATTTGCAACTGATGCCAATAAACTGCTTGGGGTTTTTTAATATTCCCTTTTCTACATTATACAAGCCCCTGTGTCACAGCTTTCCACCTTGAATTGTTCTCAATGTCCAGCTCTGCTCCACAAGTTAAGAAGCGCAAGGACAGAGCAAGAAGTAATGGAGCTTTGAGAGAGTCAAGAGAAAGGGCTCTTTCGCTCTTCTTACTTGATGTCTTGCAGGGTTGCAACGCAAGGGAGTGGTAGAGCATCCAGCCAACTGTCCTGGTAAGGGTGTTTCAAACATACTAGTTTTCATGTTATTTTCTAAACTTGTGCTGGTGAATAATCCATTTTTGTTTTGTATAAACAAGAAATGGACCAACTAAATGCTATGAAATCTGGAATACACTGTTGGGATAGATAGCGCTGTTCTGGCTTGCTAAGAGTGACTTGAAATCAAGAGGAAAAACAATTTTTACTTCTGCACTTCAAAGAAGTGTATAAACCATGCAAATTTTTTTTTGTGATTAAAAATTCTTTCTGTCTTTTAGATCTTGCAAGCTTATGCAAACATCTTGGAAGCTGAACTCTAGGCTGAAAACAAAACTTTACTTTCAGTTCATAATTTAATCAATTTACTTTTATATAGTAACCTTGCTATTTTAAAAAGCAAACTACCTGACATACCATGAGAATAAATTCTCTGGCACTGTTGTATCTTCCAATTTGTATGCTGTTAACTTTTCTTTTGTGTGGGTATCTGTTGGATAATCTCCTCTCATTCAGTGCACAGAGCTCCCATTAACATCAGTGAAAATTTCCCGCTTGGAACAAGTGCAGAATTAGCAATAGGTGCACTTCAATAGCTTCCCTTCACTTTAGATAAACCCTGCAAAGGTCAAATGTTTATCTGAAGCTTATCTGACACACCGAAGCCTCTGGAGGTTACTAAATATCATAAACTGAACCTTTCTTTAAAAACTGATGGAACTTCCTAATCTGAAGCTGACCAGAAATACCACAAGTAAAGGTTTTCCAGCAGGATTTTTTCCTTTTTTCCAGGTTCAAAAGCACATGATAATGAAGCAGCCAGGTATTTCATGCCAATAGAAAATTCTTTATGAAATTTGGCTGTAAGCATAGGTAAGGAAGTTGAAGGGGTAAAGGGAGATATGAGAGTTTTCTCTACCTGAACTTAGCTGTCCTTATACGGAGTGTGAACAGAAATATTGAATAAGCCTGGTGAGTTTTTCCCTGTGAGATAGTTAGGTCTCTGTCTTTCTAATTGATATAAGTTCTCTTCTTTAAATGATATATTCCTGCTCTTTAGCCTCTGCTTCAGTCTATCTACGTACGTGTACTTGTACACACACACATATATATATTTACATATATATATGTATAATCATTGTTCTGAATAAAACTTTTTTTTCCACTGTAAGATACATAAGCAGCAGTTCACTAGGTCTTCCAAATTTGCAGGCAGGCTGTGGGAAAATGATATTTGCCTCAAGCAAGATTATTTCTTACAGCTCACAATTGTCTCTCCTATGAAAATATCACTCTTTCTTTTCCAACAAATGAAAAAGAATAAAATAAAGATTAAGATTCAAATGATGCAACTTACAAAATTAAATAAACAAGTGTGGTAATTCAGTGTGTACTTGCAGAGCTGCTTTTTGAAGGCGGCAGGAAAAAGGAAATCAGAAAAATCCTCTCTGAATTTCTTTTTCACTTGCAGTTCTGTCAAACTGCTGTTTTCTCTGTATCTAATCCATTTATCTGTCACATTGTAAAGACACCTACATATGCATCCCTTCCCTCCTGTATTCTTCTTCTTCCATCTTAAATTCATCAGTCTTGTATCAGAGTACTATGCAACGCAGAAGCCTAATCAGGTTCCTTTCAGTAGGTATTTTTTGTTCATTTTTGTTTTGTTTGCTTTTTGTGCAGTTGTTTGACTTCTTGTTACATAGCAATTTGGGGTATATAAAATGGCTGTGACACTGCACCCACATGGATTAAAGGCCACCTGGCTTATCAGGTACAGCCATTGCCAGCTCTGCTTTTCTTTGTCCTTTAAGTCTGAAGGTGTTTCTCCACCCAGTGTCACAAATTTCAGAGATTTCTCAGAGCACTCAACACCAACACTAACCTTCTTGCTAGACTGAAGGCTAGGATCCTCTTGTTATCCACGAACTGGTTTTGCTAAAATTTGGAGATTGTTTAAATGCACAATCACAAAGTATGGATAAAAAATAAATCAAAGATAGGTAACACTTGAATGTTCATATATATATATTGCCTGCAGTCCTTTGGAAGCTGAAAGAAATAGTGACCCATCCTACAGCTATAAATGACTGTTTGGCTTGTTTCTGCCTAAATCACACAAGATGTGTGCTTGGTCCCACATCTCATCTCTAGGGAGGCTGGATCTGCAGTCCTGGCTCTAAGGCTCCTTGTCTTCATTTCAAAATATTTCAGTTCAGTCTTTGCTCTGAGGTAGGCTGACAGCCCTCAAGGTCTGCAGATGATCTGGTAGAGCTGTCTGTCTCAGACCTATATATGAATATTTTGAACTTTATTTTAGCATGAAATTGTACCCATGATACACAGTTTGCTGTGGCTATATGTAGCCTATTGGCCTACTGAGTACTTAATGGTAGGCAAAGGTGACCTTTGCAGAGAAAATATAAAAGTAATTGATTAGATTTTTTTTTGTCCTCATTTATAAAGACCTTAAATGCCCATTTGTAATTTGTTAGCATCTAAAATATATTAATGCATCCCATTTTCTCTTGAGATTTTGATGTCTATTTTTAAAGTATTCTAAACAAGAAATCTTTTAAAACAGAAGTCAGATTTAAGAGTGCTAATCCATCGCTGGAATTTTACTCCAGGAAGAGACTGTTCAAAAAACTTACTCATTACCAAATCCATTTAACAACTTATTGACCAGCTTATCAGAACTGAGGTGGAAGGACAATGTTATAGTTTACTTTTACAGGACTGTAGGTACTAGTCCAGAGATATTAAGATATAGCCATGTAAATAAATTTTCTGGCATTTTTTTTCCCAATAGAATATTATAAAATACGTCTGAGAAGCTGATTTCTGAAAAGTGTTCAGAGAATCCAGGAATCTTGGGGAAGCATGTTGATTTGCAATAATACCAATTTAAGAAATATTATGGCAAGCCTCTGATATTTTTCAGAAGGTTCTTTTCTTGTTTTATTTTTGCTACTACAATGTCCTGCAATGTACTCTAGACTTCTATAGTCCTTTTCATTGAAAATCTTTAGTCATATTTCTTGCCTGTAACACTGCTATTCAAAAGTCAGAAGGAAAATGTTTAAAGAGTCCAGTATTTCATATATTAAGGCTGTTTGTTACTTTCCAGACCAAAATACTTACCCTATGTGGCTGTATCAAATGTATACTTACCATGTAGGATTGCCAATTTAGGATTAGCTAAATATGTTTTACTTCAGTTAAGTCTCTTTTTACTAAACAGTCTTTGCTTCTCAGTACGATTAACGCTGTAGAAGACATGTAGCCATAGTCATGGTGCACTCAGGACATAAGTGAGGTAGGCACTGAAAGTTGAATTATTGTCTTGCATTAGACCAAACTATATTTAGTTGACTAAACTGGAACATAAAAAGGCAGTGCCCAACAGGAGGAAATCAGGCCAGGTGATCCAGAAGGTATACAGAGAGGCTATACAAATCTCTCTGTAAACATAAGAAAAAAAACATCCTTACAGTGAGAGTGGCCAAAAAGGTTGCCCAGTGAGGCTGTGGAGTCTCCATCCTTGGACATATTAAAAATCCAACTGGACATGAACCTGAGCAACCTGCTCTAGCTAACTCTGCTTTTAGCAGGGAGTTGGACAAGATAACCTAAGAAGTGCCTGCTCAACTCATCGATTTTGTGATTCTGTATCATTAACAAAACAAATGTATGGACTCAGACATTTGAAAGACTAAAAAAGTCTTGAATGAAGCTGTTCTTTGTCCAGAGTTGCAGCTCAGAGCTGAATAATTCTACTTCAGCAGGTCTCTCACTAGTGACGGCCATGGGTTTTCTTATTCAGACTAATACAGTGAAAGCACCAGTTCCTAGTAGCTTTCTTTGCGCATGCCAACAAAAAGGCTTAATAGGAACTGCTTGAGTGTGATGTGAAGGATTGCCTCCAGCATTTCGTTCCTTAGTATAGTTAGCAATGAAGTAGAGAGTACGGTTTAGTCCCTGTAGTATACAAAGGACATTGATACGATATTGAAAAAACTCAGCGAAGCACAACTGAAATGATAAAGGGATTACAGAACACCATTGCGTGAGGAGATATTACAGAGTCTGAAAATGAAAAGTTTTTAGAAGAGAGAGAAAAATGAGGAGACAGCACTTTGTGGTCGCTGCATTAATGCGTAATAAATAGAAAATGTGTTTACAATGACATCACATCATAGAATTTTTCATTCTCTCTACACAAGATGCCAGGCGGTGAAGAATCTGGCTCATGTTAATTGTTTGTACCTTGATGGGAAAGTACTTTAGAATTTAATTGTGACTTAATCAATGAAGTTCTCTGGAAATTACTCTAAAAACCTGACACTTAATAGAGAAAAAGTTTGTTCTCTGCAGAATGCTTGAGTCATCATATGGAATTCAATAGCAAGGATCTAATTGTCTTTTAAATGCCAGTTGATTGTTTCAAGCAAATAACAATCTATTGAATGCTTGAAATTTTCTGTTAAGTTCTACACAATTTTCCTTTAAGCAAATGCTTTAAAGCATGAAGCAGGAAGGAAGAATGCAATAAAATTATTTTAAAAGATGTTCTCAATGTATTTTAACTAACATTTTCTAAAACTAGAATGTAGACGAGACAGTGTTGTTTTGAAAAAAGGTACATTGGTTTAACTGAAGTTTATAGTCACCTCACTAAAATTCTGCTAATCTAGATATAATTGTTATTTATTTTCCTAATTTAGAAAAAACTTAAGAACTAGAAGGTTAGTTTTTCCTATTCCATTTTTAATTTCTGGTGCTTTTGAGGAGGGTTTGATTTTTGCTGTTCTGATTTGTTTTTTTTTTTGTTTGGTTGTTAGGTTTTTTTACATAATATAAAGCTATGAGTTTTCCTTTTTCTTCTATAATCCTAATCTTAGAACTACTTTTAAAAATGTTATTTTAATATTTATTTTCTATATTATTTTTTCAAATTTATTTTAATTCTACCTACTGTTTCATTTCCATTCTTTTTGAAAATTGGCTAGCCATAGCAATGGTAACCAGTTCAAGCATAAGAACAGCAAGTGGACATGATTGTTTAGCATCAATCTTCCTCTGAAATGGTCTGCTGCTTAGGGAAAACTGGATTCTACCTTTCTACAAACAAAAATGTTTAGAGCTGTGATTTCATTCTTCCTTACCGCAAATTTGTTGTTCAGAGCTGCATCCAGATATTGTCTGTTTGAATGAGGGACAAGGCACTATCCTGCAATAAACAATACCAATAAATTGATTGTTAGCATGTTCCTGGCCCAGTTCTGTCCTGCATTAGACAGCATTCTCCCAAATCATTCCTAGACTTTTCCAGGCATTGGGACTTGCACAGGACAGGGATTGTTCACAAAAGCAATTTGAATGAAGGCAACCTGTTCTGGAAGGCAAGAGATACTAACATGTAGATGCAAGCCAAGATGTACTGCCTGTGAGATCAGTTAATAAGACCTGTCACTTGTTTTCTGTTTTTCCTTTTTTTCTTCCTTTTTTTTTTTTTTTTTTTTAAAATGTAACCTGATGGTAAAGGTGGTTATTTGTATGACAATGCCACCAATACTAATTAGGAATAACATAGATGGTTGCCCAGAGGTGTATTTACAGGTCTGTTCTTCCTACAAGCATAGAGCATGTATGCTCAAAGAGGAAAGGAAGCACCTCGGGTTAAAGCAAATCAAGAAATGAAACAACTGAACTGGGCCATCTCTTGCACACTGTTTTCTCTTTGACTTCTAGGAAGGCTGTTTCTTGCATTTCCTGACCTACTGGCAAAGAGCTAAGACAAAATCTGGAGACCTATTGTACATACAGGATCAGTCTGAATCTTCGAGTAAGGACCCAGTATATGTACACAGGTTCCAACCTGAAGTCTGAGATAAAGGACCCCATATTGCAGCAGGGGAAAGGGGAAAGGGTCCCAGTGGGGTAGGGGACAGGTTATCACACTTCTGAGGGATCTCCCATAGCCCTCACTCATACTGCATTGCAAAGCCACTGAGCAATACCACCTCTCCTGTGCCACTGAGACAAGCATATACAGCATAGATCATCCTATGGAGTGATGTTACTAAGGAGCAAGTAACACCCTCGGCAAAATTTGATCACCCTTTGAGAAGGTTGCAGGGATCAGGACAGAGGAAGAAAGTACAATTCAATTCTCTTCATAGTTCCTAAATTCCTCCCAGCCCCCAATTTCCATCAAAAGACCAGAAACAGGATGATACTTTGCAGTACTACTGAGTTACTGTCACGCATTGAGCATTGCTGTAAAAGAAAAGCCTAGGGCCAACCCTAACTTCAGTAACAGCTATATTGAATCTATCCCATGTAGTTTGTGCCAGAATACAGTCTTTCATATTAATTAGTGTTGCACATGTAGAAACTGATGCCTCCTCTCTGTGCCTTTCTTATGACAGGCAGGATGAGTAGGTACTGAATTAAACTAAAATCCTATGACAACAGCTTACTTTGGGATCTTCTCTAGTGAAACAGTTTATTTTCTTTCTCATGTAGTGAGATATTTTTGCAGTCAATGTTTGACTTCCAAAAGGATACTTAATTCCATAACAATGAAAGACAATCATTCCTTAACTGATTATATTTTAATCTTGAACAATTTAAATTCTTAGACTAAATTGCATTATAGAGTCATTATGAATGGCTTTCAGAGTACAAAATTTTCACTCTTCTTCTTGATCTCACACACTTCTCTCCACAAGATGTGTCCTGTTGAGTAGAGGTTTGCAACCGTATAGTGAGATGTACACGCTAACTTAATTTACTGTACTAAGCACCTCAGAACCATGGTTGCAGTAAAATAAACAACATCAATTAAATTATTTCCTCTTATGTCACACTGTAAACTTCATAAACATGTAAATTCAAAAATCTCCATAAACACTTTAGTATTATGAATCACTGCAGGGTATCACAGCCGGTTACCTGCAGAAATTGTGTCTGGAACCTAGTTCATCATTTACAGGCAGGCAGCAGATGTTAAAGGGAAAGTGTTTCATATAATCATCTGAAACAGAAAATAAAGCAAGAGAAGCAGGAAGATACATGACCAGCACTAGACTTTTTTTGCATTTGTTTGGTACAATATCATGGATCTGAATTTTGGTAGCAAATCTGTGCTCATGGCTGGGAGAGATATTCTGAAATGCTTTTGTTCAGAGCAGCATTGCTCTTAGATTGGGTTCTGACTGTGATGCAGAAATAAGACTTTCACATATACCACAATGACCAAAAAGCTACCTACACTCTTGCCTGGAACTTGCACTGAGTTATATTAATATTCTGTGGTCACAATGATCATATGTGTCTAATTTTATCTGGGATTGTCACAGGAGCCTATGACAGCTAGGTGCCTAAATTTCACTATGAAACAGTTGTGTTTTCCAGTTTCCTAGGTTTTATTTAGCAAACAGCTCTTATGCTTAAAAGAACCCCCGTATAAGATGATTTATGATGTTATTTGACAAACACCTGAATCTTTGACCCAGCAATGGCAAGACTTGTGTCCTGCTATGATGGATTGCAATCCAACTATTTGCCCATTCTCAGACCAGGCTGGAGTGTTTTATATAACAGTTCTGTTAACCAGGGCTCAGTCTGCGGGAGCTGTGACCTGTCAAACAGTGCTTTGCATGCAATTTATATTTACTGAGAAGGAGGTGTTGGTAGGGCTTCTTTAACAGTGCAGCTCAACTACAGTGCTCCTTCTGAAAGAAAAACCCCTGGAAATTGTCTAAAGTCCTTCATTGGCTGCAGAAGTGAGGTATCACTAATTCCAGTGGAACAAGGGAATTCACTTTCCTGGTTTTGGGACCTGCTTGTATCTGCTATTGCCATCCATATTTCCCTTCCTCCCATGAGCTCCTACTAGGCAACAAATCCATTTCTTAGTGAGATACTTTTTAACAACTGAAGCAATGGTTTTCCTTCGGTAAGAAAAATCCTGAAAAATGAAATTATTGATAAAGATGATTTATAGAACAGTTGTAAAAAGATACATGAGATAATTGTAGATTTGATGTACTAAAATCTCTCTGTGGATTACTTTTATTTCATAGTGCTTAGGCACTCTGTGATAGACACCAAAAAAAATATAAGAAAAAAAAGTTGAATAAAATGAAAATATAACTGTTCAGTCATTTAAAAGAGGGATTTTAGAAAAAGACCATACCTAGTAAGAGCAAGTGGATACCAATAGCAACAAGGGACTCAGAAATGTGGAAGCTTCAAGTGACTGCTCTGTAACAGTAAAAATGTCAGACAGAGCAATTGCATTTGAACCTGACCTACTTTTTACCACTATCAGCCAGAGGGGAATTACAAAAAAAAAAAATTAGGTCAGGTATTTATGACTTGAAACAATAATCTATGTGAGAGAGGGAAAATAGCCACTCATTCTATAATAAAAAGTTCTGATTCTATTCTTCATTCAAAAAACATTACATATTGCGATAAATAAATCATGCTTAGAGACTCCGATGGATAGCAGGGCATTTATTGATTCTAATATTTGCTGATTTTGGCTGATGAAGTCCCAGGCCAAATGTTTACAGAGTGAAATTTTCCACTTATCAGCTAGCAGTTTACCTTGGCATTTCTCCAATGTGCCAGCAGCGACATTTTCTTCCACTCTGTTGATGTGTTAAGGTTTGCCCACAAGAGATTGCTGATTCTCGTAACTAGGAAATTTGCAATTCCAAGACGAAATAACAGCAGCAGTACCATGTAAACAATGGTAAGGGTTTCAACTTCAGCTCTGGCACAATGGAAAGTCTCAGTTAAGGACCACTGTGCATGATGCTCAAATGAGTCTTTGGAGACTAATTCACAGAACAGGAGGCTGAATGCCAACTGCTCTGTAGGTAGGGAAGGCTGAAAAAATCTCAGTGTAGCCCTGAAAAACCACATTACCCACAGATTACAGGCCAGGCCTTCAGCATCTGTAAATTGCAACTGTTCCACTGAAAGTGGACTATGTTGATTACACTTGTCTGTAGCTTTTTTCCTGATTGTATCTAACCCATTCATTTCTGAAGTATCTGCCTCATATATCTGTATGTGTATAATAGGTATAAAATGAAGATTATTTTTGACCATTGATACCTGCTATGATCTCCTAGGTTGCTCTTTGTTGGTTTCTTTTTTTTACCCCATTACTATGTATGGAAAGGCAAGGCAAGGCAAGGCAAGACAAGGCAAGGCAAGGAAAACTATCTAAGCACCTCAAGCCTGCTCTGGTACCTTTTCACCTCTGCTTTTCTATTAGGGGAAACAGCATAGACATCTTTGTTTTCTAATCACCCCAAAATTTCCACCTTGAGAAAGCAAAAAACATGATTTCTACTGAATAGAACTAGAATACAACTAAATACTGAATAGAACTGAATACAACTAGACCAAGACACCAACAAGTCTTGCCTCTCTCACAAATGACAGAGGAAAATTCACTGAGATCATGAATATTACAGAAATTACTCCCATTTCTTTGCATCATGAAGAAAGAGATTGAGAGGAGTATCCTTATTTTCCAAATTAAACAGAAGTGTCATTCCCCATCCAGCGCCTTCTCAGCCCTGCCCAGTGACAGCTTGGCTGTTGCCTTCTGTCTGATGTCACCAAGTCAACTTTGTCTTGCTCATCCTATAAGGCCAGCTATCCTGTTTTGTTTTAAAACAAAAAATTTGATCCTTTCTGTAAGGTATGGGAGGAACTCCCCACCAGGATCTACAGAACTTGCTTTCCTTTGAACCCCTTCTTAAAATTGTTTTTTTCTCGCAATGCCTGTAAAAAATTGGTATTCCCTAAAGTTCTCCTATTTTTTCCCAACTTATGTAAGTTGACCTAATAGGAGATATTAATTTTCCTTTGCTAGCCATCCCTTGTTTGCAAAATTCCTGACAGTACTTGACCTGCTGCTATATGTCGCTATGTCCTATCATGTTGATTTGGTCTAAAAAAATTTGTATCATTTGTTACACTTGCCTACTTACAGATCTGCTACCTTCCTCTGTCTGTTGGCATGTAATTGCACAAATCTCTTTCCGAAGAGATCATGTTCAGATATAGAATATATATACAAGGTATAGAGCCTTACTCAGATCATGCTTCATAAATGTGTATTATATGTGTAATAAGGGGAATAATTTAAAAAATGTATTGCACCAATTTCCTCTATCTTTTCTATCACTCATTGTGCAAAATAATAATTTTCATGACCTTTCAAGAAAAATCATGATCATTCATCTTCCATATGACCTCCATTGTTCTCAAGAAGGAATGAAAGCATTTAAACCTTTCTATCTAAATGCATGGAGAGAGCTTTCTCCCAGTGAATAAAGTACCTGCAAGGCACCTGAAACCATGGGCCACAGGACTTTGTCCTCAGAAAGGCAGGGACCTCAGAGCTGCCTGTGGCTTTTATTCTAATTCTGATCTTTAGTTTGTCATGTTCTATTCTCATTCTTATCCCTTTGTTCTCCTCCTCTTCCATTAGTATTTCCTTTTTCTTACTCACATTTTTTCTGCAGGATGCATTACACTTAGCAGCCCACTCCATTTAGCCACAGAGCTCCCTCACACATGGCTATTTTATACATGGAGTTGGCATCTTAAAAAAAATTCAGCTTTTAATTTGTGATTTCTCCCTTGATTATTTTCTTGCTTTCTGTTCTGTAGAAAGATCACCTTTCTGTTGAAATTTTATCTGTAATCTTTTATTTTTTTCCACATCATTACCTTACTGGCTTGCCGCGGTGTCAAGTGTAGTCCACACAGTGGCAAAGCACCAAACCTCTTCCCACTATAACTGCCTTTGCCATCTGGTGTGTTCACTGCGTATCATCTTTCCTTTCTGGCCACAAGTATTGGACAGCAGAATGGTCACAGCCTAAAAAAGCTTCCAAAAAATTTGCTTTGTGAATCATTAGCGAACTCCAATGTAAGGTCTGAGATAAGAGTTCTGTACATTGACTTTCAAAATAGAATTTCATTTGGTGAAAAAAAAAAAACCAAACCCAACAGATTTTAATATAAATTTCTGTATTTGGGTGTACAATATATACATACATATATCATATACACATATGTAAACAGAATATGTATGTGTATGTGTGTCTGTATTTGTGTGTGCATTTGTGTTTGTAGTAAGGACTTGTAACACCGGTGACAATTGATGTCCATAGAGCACAAAATATTTAAAATGGCATTAGACATTTAAAAGACTTTAAAGCAGTAAAACCTGAGGTAGTATCAGATTTTCTATTGCATGTATACTAATGATGGGAAGGCATGTGACATAGATTCTACTATTCTCTCCAGAGGGTAGCAACCCTCATTTGTAATATTACTAGTTTTCTGAAACTGTTCTTCAAGAAGTCAGGAGTAAGTCAAGGGCTGAACAAGACATTGTTCATGAGTAATTAAAAAATGGTAAAAAACACAGCGAGTTTGTACCACTTCCAGAATAGCTTCCTCTTCTATTATTATTTTTAGTGGAGAGAGGTTGTATTTGGGATCTTGATCACGCTTACAGTTGGTGCCCTCTCTGTAACTCCATTGCATTGCAAATGGTACTTTGAAAAGCAGCAGTAGATCATGAATTTGTTGCTAAATTCCTGAGGCACTACTTACGAGTTAGTGGAGATTACGTAATTTTATATCTACTATACATGTATGTGTGCATATAGTTATACACTTCTGTGTATATATTTATATCTAAATTTATATAGTTATATAAATATATGAAGGTATCCTGAGTAACTGTCTGAGTGAAAATTTGAAGTCCATCTCAGCCACCATGAAAAAGCTGTACAGTACACGCAGCAAATCATTTACATCCAAACACGTCTGTCTGTCATGAGTTGTTTGCCCAAGTAAGGTAAATGCAAACCATGCTTCTGCAGAAATAAGAAATTTTTTGCTTGGATTACCACTGGTTGCCATGTTTCATGGGACTGAGTTTCAATGCCTTTGTCACCTGTCAAAGACTTGGATCCTACACATAGAAGAGTTTTATAATGGGTATGCAAGTCAATTGGGATTTCTTTTTGCCATGTTCACAGCCTGTTCTTTCCTGAGCTTCCCATCCCTGGTTACCTTTGCTGCTGGCAGAGTGCATAGCAATGCTGGGAACCAAGGCACTGAAGTGGCTGGACAGAAACGCAGCTTAGTCCAAAACAAGCATTTGTGTGTCACTGGTTGAATTGAGATCCAGCTGTTTGAGTTGGCTAGATTCATATGGACTGTACTGGTAGCTTAGACACTGATTTCAATTTTGAACATCTATATACTGTGAAATTAAGATTTGCTCCCTATGGAATTCATTTTGATTTCCAGTATAAATGAAGGATTCTGTTACCTGCTTTCAGACAC
>NW_009609486.1:0-11248 GCF_000690535.1 Cariama cristata
GAGTCCATTACTTAGTGGACCGTGACATCCCTCCCGTCACCAAAGCTGCTAATGAAGACATGAAACAGGATTCACTTCAGTATGAATTCCATAGGAATGTCACTAGTAGTCAACCACCAGTGGAACTTCATATTCTTAATCACTAGAGTTTCAACCTAATGGTCCAGTCAGTTTTCCACTCAGCTAGCAGTTCACCCTTCCAGTCTTTATGTCTTCAGTTTGGCCTCAAATATACAATGGGAGAACATGTTGAAAACCTCGATCCACGAGTCTTTTCAGCTTCCTTCTATTTTCTCCCCAGTCATAGGAGAGTGGAGAGAGGGAGAGTCAGGGTAGGTGTTTGGCTGCTGCCTGGGGTCAACCCACCACACTGTCTTAATACACAAATTCAATACTTTCTTCTTGATAAAAAGTCAGATCATGTTCATTACACACATACAAGTGTTGCAATTATCTGCACTCAAGTTGCATACTAAACGTGAATTATTGTGTCATATTTTAAAGACCCTTTATTTTACTAATATACATTTACAATTATTTCTAGGTGAATTCCTGGAAAGCTCAGCCTCAGCAGAATTAACTGTTGCTTGGAAAGACAAATACCACGACCACAAATATTCCCCTTTTTCTCCTTCTTTCCTTGAGCTTTTAGTGCTGAAGCATGATGTCATATGGTATGCAATATCCCTTTGGTCAGTTGGGGTCCTCTGTCCCAGCTGTTTCCCCTCCAACTTCTTGCCCATCCCTAGCCTACTTATTTGCGGAGTAAGGGAGTGTTGGAGAGAAAGCTTTGACACTGGGCAAGCACTGTTCAGCAACAACTGAAACATTGATATGTTATCAATGCTGTCTTAGCCAGAAACGTAAAACACAATACTATATGGGTTGCTATGAAGGGAATTGACTTCATCCCAGACAAACCCAGTAAAAATATGTTCTCCTTTGCTCTTTGACCATGTAATCAATTAAAAATATAATTGTCAATAAGCTAGACAAAAGCCAGCCTTCTCTTTCTGGTAATGATCACTATCAGATACTAATGAAATGTTATAAAATTATACCTAAGACAATAATGCAATCTATATATGGAATAATTATCTTTCAATCCTAACTCATTGCAAGTATACTGTGTCTTTCATCTCTGATAGTTTTTATACAAAAAAAAATGGTCAAGTTCAAAATATTTCTGGAGCTACTTGTTATTTGATGAACGTATTTGTCTGGGGAAAAGTCCAGGTGGTTGAAGCCATTCTTGTATCCATTAACCACCTAAACGAAAACTAATTAGAAACAGGAGTTAATACTCTATACAGCAGATGGTAAATTAGGTAGTTCTGGTTCAGTGTGTGTAAAACTTCTAGGTTTAACTGATCAAGTTCTTTCTAACAGGACCATTATAGAAATAAGATTTATCCAATGATGGTTAAGATTTATCAGAGTTTAAAAAGAAGCAGTATCTGTAGTTTACACACATTGTGAAGAATGCACTTAATTCTCTTAAAAGAAATATCCTGAAAGGAAGAAAAGTTTAAGGAAGATAAGCAAAAAATGCTTGTGGATATCTTACAGAAATGAGACAATATACTAGGACTCTTCAGACTGAAAATGAGATTTCTTTGGGGAAGGAGATATGCTAGATTTCTGTAAAATTTTGAGTGGCATGAAGAGTGTACAAAGGGATAGACAAGACTAGGTTCAAAGCAGGAAAGAATGAAATGTTTCATATTAAAAGGGTATAAAATGTATGGAAATCCTTGCCAAAGGACATACTGATAGAAAAAGTTGATGTGGATGTCCCCTTGAAGATTTTTCCATCCTAAGACACCTAAGTTACCACGTATAAAGTGTTAGGTATAAAGTTCATTGCTTGAGACTTCCCTGCCAGTAAGGTGATGACAGAATTGGAATTACTGATGCAAAAATATGATACTTCTCCCATAGCAACAGGATGATGGGGTGACAGTCTGTGAACAGAATGCCAACTGGTGCACAGCTGGGACAAGAACTGTCATTTGGACTAATCATATGGGGAAGCAGTCCCAAAGCGGAAACCCACTTTTCACATACCCCCCTATTCAGAATATGGAACCAATGCACTGTGAGAGGGATGACTGACACCAGGAGAGACCAGCCCTGAGAGGTACCAGACCCTGCAGATCTCAAGAGTTTTGACCTCCGTGGTCAGATGATAGCTGTTGTCCCACTGCAAGGAGGACCCAGGAGGAATCACAATGCACAATCTCACATGACACTCGCCAGGTCCCTAATGCATACCTGGTCACAGGGTGCACTTGCAGGGATCAGCAAGGGATTGTTGCTTAGGCAGGGATATCTAACAGTATCTGCATTGCATGTATGAGATGAGTGAAGGTGGTTTGGAATCAGTCCCTTCTTTGCTGCAAACTTTTTCCCATATAAACAATTAAACAAGTTATATGTGAACTGACAAGTCTCATGTCATCCATTGTGCTCTCCATAGCAATGGTTCAGGGGGAGAAACAACAGCACCTGGAACAGTAAACTTCTGAAGATTACTAAAACAGAAAAAAACATATCAGAGTCAGGAAATTCCCAGAGCTAAAAACTGCTGGAGACTTGGAAAGAATCATACATGTCTCTCCTGTTAATAGTCTTCTGTAAGCATCTGCTCATAATAATTATGAGATACAGGATATTGAGCTAGATAGAGGTTTGGTCTGAAGCCAAACATAGCCAGTCCTATATTTCTCAAAGAGAAAAAAATGTTAGCTGATTTTACGCAACACTGATCTCTGAACCACTAAGTACACTTAACTTGCTAATAAATCTGCCATGAAATTATCTATGAAACCTTCCACTATTTCTATCACAGAAAACTAAAATTTGGAAACTAAGGTCATGCAGAAAGAGAAGTAGAGTGTCCTCAACACAGTACTCACAATATAAACCAGTGAATTTTGTGGATTATTACTGGTTTATTGTGGATTATTATATCTTCTTTGTCTACAGTAGGGTTTGTATCACCTTATTTTGAACACCAGTGTTGAAGTGTGAAGGTAAAAGACTAGACCTTGGCCTGAAGTTTATCTATCTGAACATCTCATGAGAAACTATTTGACTTGACATGAAGAAACTGCTGGACATGATACATAACAGAGCAAGAAGCTGACTAAAGTTGCAGATAGCTCCATGAGCAATGGGTGGATCCCAGAGGTGGTTAAAGGGGGAGTTGTGTAAAATAGCCGAATGTTACAGGCAGATGAAAAGAAACAGTGGAGACCTTTGAAAGACCCACAGTGCCTCAGTAAACACATGAATGATACCATGTAAGGAAGAGACGATCCAGGTAAAGGTGTTAGAATACATCAACTCTGGGTGTGTTTACTGGGTGGAAACAAGGGCAGAGAAAGGGAAGAATGAAAGCTGATGAAGGACGAACCAACATGGTGTGAAGGGGAAAAAAGGGGCTGGTTTTGTACAAACAAACCACTGATCTGTCTGAACTCAACCCTGTGCCTGATCACCACTCTCTGTCCTGTCTTATGTGTGGGTATACTCTGATCTACAAGCAAGAGCAGGAGCAAACAGACCTAGAGAAAAAATACATTGAGACCTAAAGTCTATCAGATTCAGCTTTCCTCAGTGATGTGAACAGCCATAAAGGTGGTCCGGTTAGAAAGGGAAAATTACTGAACAGAAGAAAATGTCTACTGAAAATACTGTAGAGAAATTTCCTGCCAGCCTGGGAACTGTGAGCCTGGGAACTAGGGCTGGGAACCAGAAGCATCCTTGGAAAGTGCAGCTGACATCTCTGAAGTACAGCTGGGTACCTAAAAACTGGCAACATCCAGAGATACCATTGATACACATAAAATCAAGAAACTATAATGCAACTTACCTGAAAAAGTGGAAACAGTCTGGGAAAATAAAAATTGGTCTGAAAGAATAGAAAACATCTTCATGTATTGGCTGTTACAGGTGAAAAATAGAAATTAACAGCATCTGTTGACTGTACAAAGTGCTGGTATCCTAAGCTCTCTTATGTCTCTATGACATAAAAAGGACTTAATTTTTATCCAAAACATAGCCTCTCTCTGAGAACTTCCCATGCTGCATGTATTTTCCTTTCCTAAACAGGCTGAATTCTCTATGCAAACTTTCTACGAGATCTTAGACCCTCACTGGGCACATCTGGCTGACTCCAGACTCTGTGCTGCAGATCATCTTTGAAGTGAGACTGTCTGCTGTTTTACTGATCCTCCTCTGGGCCCACTTCTGGGGTCGATTCAGTTTGTTGTCCCACATCTAAAATGACAGTTTCCCTCTGGGATCGGTTTGTCCTCTGTTTCAGCATGGTTTGGCTCCTTCTGTAATCTGTGTAATTTGCTTGATACCAGTATTTTTAAATATCCATACAAGTAATATATTATATCTGTCACTGTATTGTTGATAAATTGCTTCACTAATGATAAGATTATAGTAACCTGTAATGATATATACCTACTTGGTTGTTGCTGTTATTGGTTGTTGCTATGTTATTGATTTCTGCTATTACTGACTGCTGCCATACTACTGATTGATGCTGTATTACTAATTGCTGATTTTATTAGTTCCTTGTTTTGTTTTGTTTGTGTGTGTTGCTTTTGCTTTATCTATTAAACTATCTTTATCTCAGCCCATGAGTTTTCTCACTTTTATCCTTCCAATTCTCCCCCCCATAGCACTGTGGGGCAGTAAACGAGTGGCTATGTGGGACTTAGCTGCGAACTGGAGTTAAACCACAACAATTCTATAAAGTGACTCCTTTGAGATCCTGACGCTTCAATGGTACATTTAAAAGTACATGGACTGAGCCCTTATTTCATTCCATAGATTACAACTGAATTACACATGGTAAATATTCCATGTTTCTTTTCTTAATAGAAGTAATTGTCCTCATAAATAGAAAAACAGTTATAGGAGCAGTTTTAGCAGTCCTAAATGGCCTAAAAGTTGTCAATTACCACATGTAGACTTTAAGCACTGAAATTGTCTTCTTCGGGCTTTGCATATTGATTCTTCATTGATGCTAAATCCTTACTGGCAGGAAAAATCATTGAACCTCTCAAATAAAATTGTTTCTTCTTTACATTACCATAAGAGTTTATGAAATGGAAACTTAATCTATTTCTATACTGTAGTACTACTTGAGTTACAAATTCAGATAAAGTCCCTGGAAAAAGAAACCCAAAGAAGTTCTGTATTATGGCATCCATAATGATTAATTTACTAATACTAAAAATAATTTTCATGAATTTACAGACTGCAAAGAAATCTTTCCATGGTACAGTAGGTTTTAGGTCAATAAGAATTATGGGAACCGAATTTCCTTACCATAATTTTTAAATGGATTTTAAAACAATGAGAAGATATTTGGATAAGTATACTGTTGAATTCACTCTATTATCAAGTCAATTACAGATCTGAAACATTTATAACATACTAGTTTCTTACACTTTTTTACCACTGGTCTGTGTCTTTCTCTCTTTGCTTAAGTATCTACAGTTCTTCCAAGTCTGAGGGCCCACATTCTAACTGAGAATTTTATTTTTTTCTTTAACTTTCTTTTAGAAAAGAAAACTTTCCAGCATTGGTCAACTCCTTGTTGTTGTTCTTTACCCGCGTTCCCATTGCCAATATTGTTTTTATGTCTTATTTTCTCCCTAGAGAGGTAGTACTAGCATCTTCTCAGTGATGATCTCTATCACTAAGCTGTCACATAGAACAATCTTGAGTACCCCACCTACCAATATTAACTGTAGTTTGCTATGAACATTATCTGTGTATAAGGTAGATGAGAGAAATATGTTCTGTCATCCTATGTCACCTGAAAAGTGGAATTCCATGCCTTAACTGAAGCACTGTCACATTACACAAGGTGAAGACTTCTGAAGTGGGCACAGCAATGAATGCTTGCTCCCTTCATAGTAAGAATGAAGCCCATCAGTTATGAGAAAGAAATTCACATTTTGCATGCTTGTTTATTAGCTTTTTGGTTTGGATTAGGAAACAATCTCTTGATTTTCCAGCTTAGTCTGCAGACTGGAGTGTATAAACCAGATTCTTTTCAGGTGAGACTTCACTGGAAGGTGTACTCTATCCTAATGAGCCACAATCACTAAAACAGAAGTCAATTTTTTTTCCATAATTTTTCCTTTTTATTTTCTCTCTCTTGTTTTCTCTGTGTATGTCTTAAGTTTCTATCTTTATTTCTCCCTGATGGTCTAACATTAGTATTTTAGCTACAGCTATGCTTTCTTTGTCTTGTTCTGATCCTTGACACATGAATATTAAATTCTCCAGTTGCCAAGTTTGTTGCTTGGAATGGCATTTTGAAATAATTTTCTACTCCTCTGTCACAAACAACCTTGTTATTCAGTGGATAAGACCTCTAAAATTATAAATCTAATAGTTTCCTCTTTTAAATTTTAATCTACTACAAACTTCTTTATTTACTTTTTCACTTTTAAAAATACCCATAAATTTGTTTCAAGTGTTCTAATGACATGGTGACCCTTAAGCATTTTCATTATTTGTTTATTTTTTTACCTTACATTTCTTACTCCATTCTCTACTCTTTCATTTTCATAATCATTATTCATGCTTCATTAGAAAGCTTTCCATGTAGATTCCCTTTACTGCACAAGTTTGACAGTCATTTCCATTTTGTTGTTGTTCAGTTCCATTAGTCTTACTTTCACTATGCAGTCTAAATGCTTTTTACATAGAATCACAGAATGATTGATGTTGGAAGGGACCTCTGGATGTCATCTGGTCCAAGTAGGCTGCTCAAGCAGGTCCACCTAGGGTCAGTTGCCCACAACCATGTGCAGGCAGATTTTTGAAGATCTACAAGGAGGAAGACTCCACAACCTCTGTGAACAACCTGTGCCAGTTCTCTGTCATCCTCCCAATGAAAAAGTGTTTCCTGATGTTCAGAAGGCACACACTGTGTTTAAATTTCTGCCCATTGCCTCTGGTCCTGTCACTGGGCACCACCAAAAAAGAGCCTGTCTCCATCTTCTCTGCATCCTCCATTCAGATATTTGTACACATTAAAAAGATCCTCCTTGAGCCTTTTGCTTTCTAGGCTGATGAGTCCCAGCACTCTCAGCCTTTCCTCGTGTGAGAGATGCTCCAATCTTTTGATGAGCTTTGTGGCCCTTCATTGAACTCTCTGCAGTATGTATATATACCTCTCTAGTAGGAGCCTAGACCTGAACACAGTACTCCAAGTGTTGCCTCACCAGTGCTGAGTAGAGGGGAAGGATCACTTCCCTCAACATGCTGGCAACACTTGCCCTAATGAAGCCCAGAATACTGTGAGCCTTCTTTGCTGCAAGGGCACATTGCTGGCTCATGTTTAATTTGGTGTACACCAGGACCTTTTCTGCAAAGCTGGTTGGCCCCCAGCTCATACTGGGAGTGCAGGAATTTGTAGTTCCCTTTTTTGAACTTCACAGGGTTCTCCAGCCTTTTGAGGTCCCTCTGGATGACAGCACAAACCTGTGGTGTATCATTCCCTCATCCCAGGCTGGCACGGTCTGCAAACTTGCTGAGGGTACACTCTGCTCCATCATCCAGATCATTAATCAAGACATTGAACAGGATTACATCCATTATTGACTCCTGTGATACACTACTAATTACTGGCCTCCAACTGGACTTCGTGCCACTGATCACCATCCTCTAGACTCTGCTGTTAGGCCAGTTTTCAATCCATTTCACCATTTACTTTTTTTGATGGGTTTGTTACTGGATTTTGTCTTAAAAGTGGGATTTACTTTTAAAGCATCACATAACACCTTAAGATATCTACAACTTGGGCATCTACAATCTCAGTGATCTATAGCAATTTGAGAATTCATGAAAATGAATAAGTAAGTTTATGATGCAATTCACCCGACATATTTAAGACATTAATCTTAGGAAAAATCAGTTGCTACTACAATCATTTGATTTTCATATATTCGAAGAAAGAAATTTGGACTAATAATGTTTCACAGTGCCTTATGTGACTTAATCTTTGTAATGCTGACTGTCACACTTGCAGTTGTTTAAATATGCTTTTCATTGGCTCTGTAACTGTTGACTTAAGCACTTGTGTCAATGTTTTTCCAAAGCCTTTGTGGTAGCACTTTTTCCTTGTTTCTGTCAGGCTGCTGGTTTTTGACCATCCAAACCCTCATACTCTGGTTGTGATAGGTGCTCATGGAAGAATTTTTATAGTAAGAAGCAGTATAAGAATCATCTCTGCCCCACTCTCAATTTCCTCAGCCTTTGTTTCAGAGCATTTAGTTTATATCAGATGAAAACTATGTGTTACTGAATAACAAAGCACGTAATGGTCATTTAAATACCGACTAAGTATTAGCCAATAATACACCTCCACAAAGCTTAGCAGCCTATCAGCATGAAACTCTTGGACCTGAAAAAGCATGCTCCAATCGACCCTAACAGCACCATAAACAGAACAACTCATAGGGAATTTGAGCAGATCCTGATGAAATTATATAGTGCTGTGGAAAAATGATGGTGAACGTCATCTTTACCACCCATTGCACGGGAGAGATTGCCCAGAAGAGGTCGCTCATGTGGGGAGTCCATCACTGCTTTTCCTGACTGGCCACAGTGGAGAGTTTTCCCTTTCTCCTCTCCTCTCCTCTCCTCTCCTCTCCTCTCCTCTCCTCTCCTCTCCTCTTCTCCCCTCTCCTCCCCTCTCCTCCCCTCTCCTCATTTCCCTACCATCCCCTTCCTTACCCTCCCCTCTCCCTGTCTTTTCAACAGACTATGACACTTTCCCGTGTAAATTCATTGAACTTAAGGTCAGAAAGAAGAATTCATGTCATTATTTATATCTTGGACATATGTTGAAGATGTTAATTCCCAATTAAATGTTTCAGATGACACAAACAGTTTTCCTCTAACATTTAATTGCACCCTCTTATGAAATGTGTATGTCCTATCTGTGAATTGAATTTATCTAGCTTCAGAATGGGCTACAGGTTTACTTATACCTCTCTATTGTGTTAAATTGAGAAGAATTCAGGTTTTCAAATGTATCGAGATGACAAAGACGATGTACTGAGGCACATCCACTGCAGTACTGACCAAGTATATAACAAAGTAACTTTCAAAATAGTTGACACTTCTTTTTTTTTTTTTTTTTTCACAGGGGTTTATATTTCATTCATGGCTGTGGGGTTCGTTCTTCTTAGATATTCTTCTGACTTTCGAAAAATGAAAAAGAAAATTAATTTTCTTATAGAGCTAAATCAAATAGATTGTGACAATCTCTGTGCTTTATGGACATCATCCAGCAGGGTAGTTAAACCTGTGGTTAAGTGCTTTGTTGGATGAGGGTCTAGCAACCTGTGAGGGGACTTTGGAGTTTTTCCAAAATAGTTAATAGGTTTGCCCCTTGACCATAGTGATGTTGTTTGCTGAATATGTCATAAGATGTATTAGGGAAGCAAAAAAAAGCTAAGGATGTTAAAATGCATCTGATGATCTTGCTCTGAACAACACAAGGGAAATTCCTTAAGTTAAAAGAAGCAGAAAAATAACCCCTGAAACAGAATTCAAACTAAGCATCACATCGAGAATTTTCAGAAATACTTTAAACTAAGGAATCGCTAGATGCCTTAAAATGTAGTGACTTTGGGGAATTTAAGGAAATACAGTACCTTGCAGCTTCAGCATTGCATAAAGTAAGATCCAAAATACAACAGAAAAATGCATATCAGTACACAGTAAGCCTCAGATCACCCACGTCTGGATCTGAAAATTTACTGAACTAGAAACAGATGAAATTCCTCAATTAAAATTCACATAAGGTCTATGAAGTCATATAGAAGAGTTTCATAGAAATCTTCTCCACTTCATTAAAAGAAAAAGTGCCCAAAGGGACATTTTGCTGATCGATAGCAGTCTGGAATTGTCTTTCTCACTGTATTGATTATGACACAAACCTAAATGACTTGTTTTGATGAGGCACGCAAACTTTAGACAGCTGAAATGATGTGAGATTAATATTAATCTTATAGTAAGTATCATATTTGTAGACAGCAAACATACTTTTCCTTCCTTATCCATGAAGCATTGAAAATTATTTAACTTTATATTTAATACATTTGTGATATGCATGTATTTGTATCTTTCTATTTTCTCTTTTCATTTTCATTATAATGTTATAGAAGGTCAGATATACCTTATTTGATAAAAAACTGTGAAAATTTTCAAATGGCTACACTGATAATTGCAGTTATGTATAAGAACTTGTAAAAAACCCTCATGTGAGTATGTACGCACACAAGTGGATACATATGCACATGATTATGAAATTGTTAACATGTAACTCTGTGATTTCCAAGTAATATTAACGTTATCAGCATGATGACGTAATTTTGGTCAAAAAATCTGGTAATATTTCTTGTAAAATCTAACTGAAAAAAAATGTCCATATATTAGATACCAACATCCCTCAAAGCAGGTGCCTATATTTATTCGAAATGTCTGCCAATATCCTATTTTCTCATTGTCATTGGGAATTGCTGTAGACATATGGGCCTGCAGCCACAGAATTTCAGCTCCCTGTCACTTCAGGGCATCCTATGGTGCACATACAAACTAGCATAACAGGTAATTTTTCCATAGTCTCCTAACACTCTTGTGATCACAACCAATAATATTTCTTTTGGAAAAAAAAAGAAAAGAAAGAAAAAAAAAAAAAAGAAAAAAGAAAGCTTTGAAAGCTTTAAAAACATTAAAACTATCATAAAATAAGATCAAACTGCCTGGGCAGATGGAGTAGCCTTACGAGACACGACATGTTCCTCAGATACAGAGTTTTTTCCATAGCAAGCATAAGAGATGGATCAGTCATGTCAGAAAATGTCACATACTCCATAGCACATCACAACACATCAGTGCAGAGAGAAAAGTAGAAAGGTAAAAGCTCAGCTTGAATTCACTCTGGTCACAGTCATCATAGACAACAAAAATTTTTTTAACAAATACATTAACAACAAAAGGAGGGTCAAAGAGAATCTCCCCCCTTTACTGGATGAAGAGGGGAACATTGCCAGCAAGGAAGAGGAAAAGGCAGAGGTACTTAATGCCTCCTTTGCCTCAGTCTTTCACAGACAGACCAGTTATCCTCAGGGCAGCCAGTCCTCTGGGCTGGATGACAGGGGTTGGGTACAGAACAATCCCCCCATTATCCAGGAGG
>NW_009609487.1:0-640 GCF_000690535.1 Cariama cristata
GTTGTGCAGCCCCAAACTGGCCACTTTTCACCCCAAAAGCCACCGTCGTCCCCCGTCGCCGTGTGTGTCGTGTCGTGCGTCGTCCCCCCCCAGTTTCCTGCGTTTTCGATACCAGAAAGGGAGGAAATCACGTCAGCGGCTTCGCCGCGCTCGCGGTGCCGGGAACCGAATCTGAGCCGGTGAAATCACGGCCGGGGCACACGGGGGTCTGCACACGCACGGACACGCGTGTCCTTCACATGTAGCTGCTGTGTACGCCCCACCCACAGAGGCACACGCGTGTGCCCATCAGCACCCACACGCGCGCAGCCCTGCGCAGGGGCGCGTACCCGCGTGCATGTGCTCACCTGTAGCCGTGTGCATGTGTGCACACGCGTGTGCTCACCCGCACACAAGGGGTGCCCACACGTATGTACTCACCCACACGCACACACGTATGCCTGTACGCACGTGTGCTCACATGTACACGTATGTTGACACTTGTATGCCCCCATGGACACGCCTGGGCACACGTGCACGCTCCGGCACACGCATTTACACACACGTGTGCCCCCTGCACGCACCCTTCCCTGAAACACATGAAACCACATACACACGCGTAGAGCTACACATGTGAATATACACGTACGCCTACACGCGT
>NW_009609488.1:0-2891 GCF_000690535.1 Cariama cristata
TCTTGTAGTGAAATTAAATGGCGGCCGACACGTCCAGGGGATACTGCGGGGGTTTGATCCCTTCATGAACCTCGTCATCGATGAGTGCGTGGAGATGGCGCCGGGAGGACAGCAGAACAATATCGGCATGGTGGTGAGTGCCGCCGCTGAAACGAGCGGTGTGGTGGTGGAAGACGTAGCTGGTGTGTGTAAAACAGGCTGAATTTCAAGAAGCGAAACAATCTGCGGGGGTTTTAAAGTTAAAATTAGTCGGCATTCATCCTTGCGGGGGAATGAATTTCCTTTTTTAGCACAGCATCTGCTTTTTAGGAAGGTAAACTTGAGGGAGGGGACCTGCGGGGCGGTGGGTACCCATGTGCTGCATCTCACTGACTGCTCTGGCCTTTCATTTCTAGGTAATACGAGGAAACAGCATCATTATGCTGGAAGCCTTGGAACGAGTATAGCGCCGGAGAAACCCTCCTCGTTACCGGCCGTGATGAGACCGAACCCACCTATTTTGTTTACTCATTGAATCTGCCACGGAGCGTTGCCGAGTGTAAACTTATTTTTGTTTGTTTTGTTAAATAAATTTTGTAATGGTTGACATAACTTGTGTTAGTTGTGCTTGGCTTTTTTGGGTAACGGGGGCAGCTGGTTCTTCAGAGCAGGAGGAAGCAGTTGTTAATTCTGTTCCCGACGGCTTTGAAACTCTGCAAAGACTTCCAGGAGGCTTGATTTATTTAAGTGGATGCTAAACTGGCATTACCTTTGGTGTCCTTCCCCTTAGCATCTTGTGAAGAACAAGGTACAAGGCTGTGGTGTGTTTGTTCAGCGGGTTATTGGTGCTTAATTGGCAGGAAAACGGTAAAATGCCTCTCTGTGGAGTGATGTATTTGTGCCAAGCTGGACAGCCTGAAACTAGCAAGTTTGGGTTTTTTTCAGATTATGATTTTTACTTTTATTTCTGCATCACAGGAGTTGTGGTGCAGAAACTGAAGCCTGCAGGGGCTGAATGGAAACGAAGGAGCCTTCAGACCTTTCTCCCGAGCATAAGTCAGGTAGAAGGGGACGTTTTTGCTTTGCTTCTGTGAGCAAACCCCCTTACAGGCCCCTGTTGGCAGCGACGGTCGTCTTTTTGCTGCTGCATTTTTAATACAGAGGTGCCAAGTGCTTTCTGAAGCACCACTGAGGATGCCAAGAGCCGTAGAAAGCGAGGTTTGGGCAGGGCTCAAAGGGTTTTTTTCTCAGAAAATTCAACAAATGGCTGCCTGGAGCGATGGCTGCAGCACCGCTGAAGGTCTGCGCCACGACCGAGTGTCCGTTGGATGCCGCGAGTACAAACCCCGAGCTTATTTTTCAGAGTTTATTGGCCTGGCGCAAGGCGTGCCCCCACAACGGGAAGCCCTTTCTGCTGGGACAGAGAGCGTTCTGTGGGAATAACACAGACTGTAAGTACAGGAATATATTTACTTTTTAATTTTTTTTTAAGCTTTTATTGCTGCTGTGTCCGCCGTGGCACAGCGAGGACCGGGCTGGGCTGCCCGATGGGTCGGAGGGTTGAGCCCCAGACAGGGCGACACAAAGAACGCATCTCAGGACAAGGCCACCAGCTTCCTTTCCAAACAGTGCGTTAATTTTATTTATCACAGCAATATTCAGACATGGCCGAGGTGTCACAGCATTATTAGATACAGTCAAGGGACATCGAGTATCCTCACAAAAAGGGGGTTTACCTACCCAAACCTAGCGGTGCCCTTCTCTAGGGTCAGGTCATCTAAACTATGAACACTTTCAAACCTTGACAAAGGGAAGGACCTCTGTGGTTTTGCTTATTTGCCACACATTTTGGCAACTTGTGCACTCCCAGCAGACCAGTCGTTCCCCCCCCCCCGTAAGCTACAGTACTCGTTCTGGAAGCAAATTAAGAACGCAGCCCCCGTTTCCACTGCGCTAGTCCCACCCCAAGGAGTAACCACTTGATAGACCCTTCAGAAAATAGCAGAGGCAGAGAGATTTACAGTCAAGAAGTTGATATTCCAAGTCTGAAACACATCCAGAGGGGGAAAGCGATGTACACGCGTTAATCACAGCGATGCGGATCCTGACCTTGGCAGACCCCTCACCGGGGAGGGTGCTTTCGGGGTCAATATGGCATTTAAAACTTCTTCTTTAATCTCGCGTAGATAGGGGTGGATTGAGGGGTTTGCTCGAGGAAGGGCCAGCTCCCTTGGGAAAGCTTTCTCTGCCTTTTCACTGCTGTTCTGGTCTGTCTTGGCTCGGCTGGGTGTCTCCTCTTAGGGGCTAAGCAGGGAGTTCCTCATTCGTTAGATTTAATTGCGGCTAAACAGCTACAGTCTGCAATCCGTATCTACGGAGGTTGTAGTGTGGACGCTCCCACGAGCACCTGGCCGTTGGCTCTGCGGGGCTCAAAGCTCCGTTTTCAGCTTCTCGTGCAAATCTTCCCGGTCAATCTTGTCGGTGTTCCCGTACCACTGGTGGTAAGCAAGGAGGGCGGTGTTTTTGGCTGCGATGGCACTCATCTCCATGGCGCTCGCGGCCCGCTCGATGCCGTTCAGGTAGTAAATTCTGTCGTGGAGGATGACGGGAGGGCATTTTTCCGGGGGGCTGTAGTGGGGGTACGCCAACCACTTCTTTGCTTTGACAGAGTCATAGGAGGAGAAAAGCAAGTTGAGCTGCTCTTTGGTGAGCGCCTCGTTTGAAAACACCTTCCAGACGGCCGATTGCAAGGGCAGCTTTCCCTCACTGCTGACGTCTTCCACGGGAGACACCACCCCAATGCTGTTGATGAACAGTTTGGGATTCTCCATAGTGAAGATGGCACCGAAACGAAGGGCGGATGGGTCCTGGTAACCAAAGAAGGAGGCGTTTAATCGTCCGTGCACGAGCGT
>NW_009609488.1:2914-5070 GCF_000690535.1 Cariama cristata
GGGACAGGAGGGTCGAAGTTCTTGAAGGTGATGTTGGCCATTTTGTGGCTCAGCGGAGCGGCGATGACGACGATGTCGTACATGTCCCCCGTCAGCCCCGACGTAGTGTTGTAAGTGATGTGGTAGAGCTTCACCGGCTCCCCTGGGGAGAAGAGCTCGGTTATCCCTCTCCGTGTCTGGAGGCAATCCCATTTGTCCCTCTGACAAACATCAGGCTTTCAAAACGCCATCCCATTTACACTAATTATGCCTTGTCGCGAGCCGAAGCGGCTTCACAAACTAGTACCGGCTCAGCTGCGGGAGTGCTGTGAGCTGAGGCTTTGAGCAGAGCCCAGTTTTCATCTTAAAAGACCAAGAAAGACCCGACCTGTTGGTTCGGCCGGCCAAGAGCTGCAGCCGAGCGGCGACGGAGGCGTCCGACCCCAACTGCCAGAGCGTGCCGTTCCCCTCCCCACCAAAGGGAAAGCAAACCCAACTCACCTGTGGATCTGGGTCTGATTTTGGGCTCTATAGACAAAACCGTACCGGGGATAACTTCAGCTTTGGAGGCATAGATAAGGCCAGTGCAGACAAGTTTGTTCCCCCCTTTGACTGACCAAAGGCCTGATTCCACCCATGCCAGAGAAACAGCACCTAGAGGGAAACCACGATCGTTAGCACGGCTCGTTCGGCCTCATTCTGTAGGGGAGCGCTCGAAACACAAGGAGCACTCGAAACACAAAGTGGAAAATTAGGGGGGGCGAAAAACCATCCCTTTGGGGCACAGAGCTTGCTGAAGGCCAGGGCTAAGCAGGTTGCGTTGGCCAGCGATTTGTCGGCGTAAGGCAGCGACCCAGCCCAGGGAGCAGGAATCCCAACGCCCCTGAAGAGCACAAGACTCGTTGGGAGGTGGGTAACCTATGGAATGCTTACCTACGAAACCATTGATGTCGACGCCTTGCCCGTAATTGAGTCTCATGACCGGAGAAGCCATCTCATTTATGAACTTATGGGAGAAGCCAGCTTTCTGCATGGTTTCATCGATGGTTTGGTTCAGCATCCGGGTGAAATCGTTCCCTCCAAGGGCGTGAAGCAGGCGCTCATTAGTGCTGAAGGCATAGTCGTGCATCTGGTAGCGATAGATCCTTTAACCGGAGACAAGGAAGAGGTGTTCGGTCGCTGTTAATTACCTTTGTTGCCCTCGGAAGCTGTGGAGGATCTCACAGCGCGGCTCCCGAGAGCCTCACAGCCCTTCAGGGGAGCAGCAGGGCTTGTCCTTCCCGCCTAAGTAGACCTGGACCGCTTCATTACTCATTTACTGAGCTTTCCTAACAAAAGCACTTTGTGCACAGTTACGAACTTAATTCTCTTCAGCGTCAGGTGCCAGACCGACGGCACATCCCACACCTAAGGCGCGTTTCCACCGCAGCCTCTCGTTACCGCTGTTGGAAGGTGACAACGCTTATCTCGATCTTCTCCCTTAGGAAAACGATTGGTGATGGAGAGCGGGCAACCAGAGACTCCTTTCTCAATGGCAACGGGATGATTTCACTGATTTTTATCTCTTTTTTTTTTTTTTTTTTTATTTTCTTCCCCCAACTCGGCGGCAGGTTTGGCACTTTTTCCTGCAGCCGCTCTCCCACTTTTTCCCGAGCAGGGGCCCGACGTACCGCATGAACTTGTCCAGGATGTCCTCCACCCACATGTACATGCGGAGGGGGTTGAGCCCGTAGTGCCAGAGGAGCTTGAGCAGGTTGACGACGTACCAGCTGCTCTCCTCGAACACGAACTCCTCCCCGTTATAAATGCCTACGAGGCCGCCGTGTGCTGGGGCCATGGAGAGGCCTCGAGGAAAACAGGTGGGAAAAAAAAAAAAAGTCATTTAATGGAAAGTAGAGCCTGTGTTGAGCTAAAGTCTATTATGCCTCGATTTTACCTTCCCGAGATGACCTAGCTTCGCGTTGATAAGGGTGAGCAATTGGTGATCGGAGCCCCAAGACGCGGAAAGGGGAATCGATTCTTGACCAGGAGCCAGGGAGTTATTTGCGGTGACTTTTGGACCTTTGTGATGGGATTCGTGGTGGGGGTTGTGTGTGTGTGTGTGTGTGTCCCATTTCCATCAGGATACGGATCTCCTTTTGCTGGGGGGGCTGGGGTACCGTAAGGGGGCTAGTGAG
>NW_009609489.1:0-6826 GCF_000690535.1 Cariama cristata
GGGGCCGCACCCCCGGACCGGGGCCGTGGCCCGGGGGGGACGTTGCTGCCCACAGCGCAGGGCGGTACGTGAGAGCTGCTTTGCAGGTTTACTGATATGCCTCGTCGATTACTCCCCCCTCCCCGGAGAAAGAACAATTAAGCAGTGCCTTTTTGCATCATCTGAGGAACTGCGTGAGCGTATCTCTACGCGTACCCGTGTACGTGTGTGAGTGGGTTCCAAACATGCAAGCCGGCGATACAGAGCGAGTGGCACGGCGAGCGCCGATTGTTTGGGCTGTAGCGCACTGAACTGGCACGGTGAGGAAAGGCAGACGGAGCTGCATCCTCTGCCATTTAGCGTGTGCCGCCACCTGGATTTCACAGTGTCGTACACGATGTGTGATCAATCAGGTAATTAGTTGTGCTCTAAATTCACGGTTCGTATGGCCTAGCGGTGAAGGTCAAATGCAAAAACTTGTTAAAGTGCCCTCACTGAAAGGGCACGATCAATTGTTTTCACATTTTAATAAGTGTTCGTCTGGATGGTTCTTTTCCTTTTTTTCTCAGTCCCCCTCCCCAGCACTCATATTAGACTAGACCATTTGCCTAGCAGTGCTAGCTATGACCTTCAAAAATAAGTGAAATTACTTATTTCACTTTTTTTTTTAAGATATTCTATTCCAGAAATTATTGTACTACACGTTTTAACCTTTTAGTAGATCCTTTTCGTAGCATGAACATTACAGCCGTTAGGGTAATGCACTAGTTTTCCAAAAAAGACAAGCAAAAAGTTACTTTTCTGATAAACACTTAACAAGACTGAGTTAGGGACAGCATTGAGTTAGATTCAGTAATCTTTTCTTTAAAACTCATGATGATGTTAAGAACTAGAATTTACTGTAAATGTGTACAGAGCAAGATTTCGTAGAATTTATCAGCTAAATTGGCATTCTAGGTTGGGGTTCCTAGCTTGAGACAAAACAGTACTTTAGCCACGGCCATACTACCAGTGGTCTGATGCCCATCAGATTTTTATCTGACCTGGTGCCTATGTCTAAACAGCACAGTTTAAGCAGTATCCAACTGGACCCTTGCATCTTAAAAATGAAAAAAAAAAACATATATATATATGTTAGCTCATTGGAAAAGATACCTGTCCCACCTGACTGATTCACAGTTCTTGCTATCCTTCCTGAGGCTCCTTTGCTCATCTAAGAAGTTCATCATTATTCTTTGAACGGTCATTTCTTCAAATAAATAAAATATTAGGGAAGCCACTGCAAGCAGAAATGTAACTGTGCATTGTGCTCGTTTCTTTTGTTGTCTGACTTGAAGGAGGTTTAGCGTGGGCTACATCTTTCCAGTTAGCATACAGTAGGAAGGATTTTCTCAAATAAGACATTGGTTCTGTGGTGACAAAAAGCTGGCCAACTAAGTAAGGCACTGTTATAATTAAAATGGAAAAGCAAGTCCATTTTATGAAACATCGAAGGTTTGAAGCCTATTTCATTTTGCAGTAAAATGAATGTGAGACTAGGTTTTCACAGAGGAAGAAAGACTTCACACTGTCTGCTACTGAGTATTTAAAACATGGAGTGAGGATGGCTAGAACTAGATTCTTTGCTTTGCCTCTTCTGGAGCAGAGAGGTTTTATTAATTTTTGCCCGTTCTGATTCAAGCAATTGTTATTTTGGAACTGAGAGAGTCTTTCCACAACCTGTCCTTTCCTAATTCTCCATCCGAGCCTTCTGTGTATAAGAATTCATCCTAGCAAATGTTTAATTGAAATGGATTCATTTTCACAAAACATTTAGCTTCAGCCAAATTGCATTTTTCCTAGCAGAAAAAAAAAGAGATGACGGGTTGTAATTATATTCTGTTCATAGCCATTGGGAAGAAAGTATACAAGATCACAATGGTAAATCAGAGAGTCTGAGTTACAATTTTTTTTTTTACTCTCCTGCATACAATAATAGTAAACTTCATCTATCTTAGAAAGACATTGCACACATCCAGACACCAGACATGGTCTATGTTTCTGTATATAGCGGTCACATAAAATGATCAATATTGAACATTCAATGGAAACAGTTTGCATGCATAGCATAATTAGGTTGCTTAGGTGACCAGCCCTCCGATAAACCAATTTCTAATAAGCAGTGAATTGGTACGCTTATTCTCAACTTCTCCAAAATATACACCCACCTATTTATTACAACTCACATTTTCTTGTGCCAGGGCAAATTTTATCCATGAAATATCCCAATGTGACATTTTACTGAGGACAGAAGTTAGCCCAGTGCTGAACCCTTTAAAAAATCTCAGCCATTGGAATGAGTGACTGACATTTTAGTCAACAGATTTGTGATTTTTATTTATTTAAAATTTTTTCCTCCCTCTTCCAACCCCTCACTCCCTTCTTGGCAGGAGACTATGCCTTTTTTCCCACTCTAGGTACGGATCTTGCTGCAGTTATTCCAGTGATGTAGGCTGCGTCCAAAACTGGTAGGGCACATGCCAGTATATGAAGACTGTGCTAAAATGCACTGTTGTAGATCATGTAATATTCTCAGGGTATCTTTTGTCAGAACCGATAAGGTGGGTCTTTAATGAATGAATCGGGTTAACTAAGCTGTAAGGGAGGCTCCGCAAGCCTGGGACTGCTCGGCTGGCTCATTGGCCTGGTGGAAAACAAACCCGCTAAAGCATCATGTTTTCTGCCAGATTACTGTGCTGACCTGCCTCCCTGGAGAAAACCCTGTTTCTACGCAGGAGGCAAGGCAGGGGAGCACTCAGAAGTGGGAGGTGGAGGGAGGCAGAGCGGGACTGCCTGACCTTTGGCGGATGGGGTTAGGCACATGGGAGACCGTGTCCCAAGGCAGTGAACAGAAGTGAAAAGTGAGCTGGGACTGGCACTCTGAGCATCATGTCAAGGCATCGCAGGCAGCCTGTGAGCTTACCCTGTCTTGCAGCATCCAGGGTACCGCAGGGGGTTTAGCACTCTCCTGGCTGTTTCCTGCAGCATCTCCTCCCCTGCCTGCTCTCTGTCAGACCTTGAATTCTGAATGTCTGCTTCTTTTTTCCATCTTCTTTTCTGGAAAAAGCTGAGAGTGATTTCTCTTTTCTGTGTGGAAGTCAGGAGCAATGTGAAAAGATGTACTTTTTCCAGCCACTTCAGCTTTAGCTGTTCTGAATAGTATCGCATACTCTCTCGTGTCTGCAAAAGCTAGCTCAGGTGGCCTGCTATCAACAGTACTTTTTCCCTGCTCTTTTTGTGGGCATAACATTTCTAAAAATACGATATAAGCTATTGTATAGTCAGGCAGTCTCCCTTTAAGCCTTCTATTAAATGATTGTTCAATATTGAGAAGTTACTCAGTATTCTTATTTTGAGGATGGCAATTTTATGGTGCCAAACCAAAGTCTGAGCTTTGCCACACTGATACTAGTTTCTACAGGCTTGTAGAATATATGTAGCTGAAGCTTGAATTTTAAAATACACTTAAAATGACATCCATTAACATAACTTTTAAATGCATAATGATCAAGTTGTAGTCCACTGTCTATTCTCACCCCAGCCAAGGTGTCAACTCCAATATATGTTGATGTTATGTGTGATCTTACAGGCTAGAGACTTGCATTTTGAAATACTTCAGCTTCTGGATAACAAGGAGAATAACCTTGAACCTGTACCTCCTCACTGTCTCATAAGAGAAGATTCAACACATAAGGGACACTTATGATCATTGATCTAAATTGCCTTTGAGTGTATTCACACACATAGCATCACTTTCTGCTCTTGTCTTTGCCACTTTATTGCTACGATTTTTAAAAAATTTTATGTTCCTGTCCTTTGCCTGTTTTCTAGCTATTTCTTTGCCTTTCTCTAGTTTTGCACTCTTTTTAGTTACTTGTAAAATCTTTATTGCCTGCCCCTTTTCTTCCAAAGCATTCCATTTCTTTCAGTGAGATGTAGAGTCTGCCATGTTTTCAATCCAAGCAGCGATACTATGTCCTGAAACAATGCAAACCACGTTTTAAAGATTTTGTTTTGCAACTAGCTCATGTTCACTCACAGTAAGAGTGTTTTCCCTGCTGCACAATCTGAGTTTTATCTCTCCGTGTTCAATATGAGTCTCTTTTTTTTCTATCAAAACCATTTAATGAAATACAGGAGATCATATTAACTTATGTATCAATCTCTAAATTGTAAGTCATAAAGCTCTTTCATATTCAAGGAGATAAACACAGCCTCTGAATGTGGCTTTCTCTTGAGCAGTTCCCATAAAGGAATTTTGTTTCTTGTTCATTGTGCATGTGATGCATATTTTGTTTCTCTTCAGGTAGCTTCAGTTCTTTGACTGCAGGCTTTGGCAAAATGTTTTCATTTCAAGTATAATGACCTCATCCAAGCATAGAGTACTGCTCAGGGTTTATTTCCTCACCAAGATTTTGAGTAACCTTTCATGCTATATTGTCCCAACTCATTCCAGTATTATTTTGCAGATATCTCTTTTTAGCCTTCAGCTCTGTTTTCCTTTTTCCTGTTTCATAAGACCTGATGTTTACTAACCAAGGCTATCAATTTCTGTCTATCTGTTTTCACTCTATTCTTTATGACACTGCCTTCTATTATTAATCAATTAATTGTTTCATAATTTTATTAACCTTAGTTAGTATCTCCTAGCACTCTTTTTCTCAGGTCTTGATTTCTTCTGAGGCCATCTGTTTGACCTCAGATTATGATTTCATAAATTCTCTAATTCAACAGGACTTGGACTGGATTTCAGATTTGTTGAACAGGCTTCACAAGTTTCTTCGTCAAGTTTCTTCCTCTCCTGGTGGTCTCAGATGAAATTATTCACTTTCTAAAATAATTCTTTCTAGGAGAGCAATATTTTCAAGTTTTATAGGCTAAACTGGTAATTGGTTTTGACTTCTTTAATTTATCTATAGACTGCTAAACAGCTTCTGGATATCTGAAATGTTATGTTAAGAAAAGACAATTTTCTTTTGTGTATCTCCACCTGACTTTGTAAGGAGACAAAGCTCTTATGTTAATTTCTTCCAGTTTTCTGCTGTACTTCCTAGATTGTATAAATCCATATTCCCTTCACTCTTCATCTTTCTCTTTTGTTCTGTTTTTAGATTTGTTCTTCTCCTTCTTCCTTATACCAGATGTACCCTGACAGGATCCGTAGGGACAGAAGGTCACCAGTTACAACTGGTAGGTGTCTGGTAATATAGGAAAGAGAGAACTATGATGAGGCCCTAAACCAGCAGGCAGAGCTGTCTAGACCTTTTTTTTTTCCGACAGTGAACTTCCCAAGGAAGATCAGAAGATTTTTATGTTAAAGAAAATTCATGGGTTTTTAGATTACAAACTCATTGGTTTAACTTTTTAAAGAGAGAAAGCCAGACAAGCTGGGTTAGGCAGAAAAGGAGAGTAAAGCCTTTATATACCAACTTTTTTCCCAACCTCAGTGTCCTTGCAGAAAGGTTTGTGTTTCTAGGCTTGACTTTGAATTGTAGCAGACCCTACACAGCTCCTGCTGGGAGACGAAGGAGTTCTTTCTAACAGTAGGCTTTTTGCACCTTGTTCTCCCAACATTTTCTAAATTTCAGCATTGTTGTTCTTTTCCCTGTGCTTGCTCCCTTCTGGCAGCACTTGCAGGAGGCTCAGTGGTTTCTTTCCACCAGAAAGGTCCACCTGACCCAGTCGCTCTTTTTGTCTTAAAATAACGATATGTACAAATTTAGAACAGGCAAAACAGAGACACAATTATTGCAATACTTAACACACGAGTGACAAAAAAGTTGCAAAAACTTGTCTCTGTCAGGTTGCTAAAATCCATCAGTGACAGCAGCAGCCCTCTCAAACCAATCTTCTCAGTCTCCTAAGGCCAATTAAATTACAACTGGGTTAACCATGATATGCTGGCAGTTTTCATAATAGTTTTAAGTATGGGTTTGTTCTGCAGTGGCATGGTTTGATTGCTGAGGTAAAGGAAAACCTTTCCTGTCTATTCTCTTTCTCTTTTTCTGGTATGTGAAAAGTAGAAGTGGTGTTCTGAAAAAAAAAAAAACACCACAAACCAAAAAAACCCAAACCCCCAAAAAAACAAACAACAAAAAAACCCCAAACCAAAACCGGCATAATTATGCCTCTTTCATAGTTGTGTCCCAAAGCCCAGTAGATTGTTGGTTTAAGCAGTGTGGGATGCAGTAGGTGGGTATTTTTTTTTGGTCCAGCCCACTACATGGCTGCACACAGGTAGAGCTGACCAGAGTGGAAAGGGTAGAAACATACCCAGGGGAAAGCTTTGAATCATCTCTTCCATCAGCAGCGTGGACCTGGATTAGTATAAACCACTTGTGAAAACACAATTTTTACTGAGAATTTTTTTGTTTGTTTATATTAAAACAAATTAATTTTTTTCTCCCATTCTTCCCCAGTTTGGGTTTGTTTCAGTTGGTTTGGTGGTTGGTTTTTTTTAAACTAACGTTTCACTGATTGTTAAAGCAAAGAACAAAAGAGGAAAACTCTACAACTGGGAATTCATGATTTTTATTAAACATTAACATTAATGCTATTTTGCATGGCTTTTATTTTGAAGATGTGTTTTTCTTCAGTGACAAAGAGGATACAAGTTCTCAAAAGGTGAAAAAAATAGTATAAAATTAAATTAGCAATGGGAGGTTTCTCTGGTGCTCTATTCTGGTTGTGACTGGGGTGGAGTTCATTTTTTCCATAGTAGCTGGTTTGGGGCTATGTTTTGGATTTGTGCTGAGAACAGCATTGATAACACAGAGATGTTTTAGCTATTGCTGAGCAGGGCTTGCAT
>NW_009609489.1:6879-7262 GCF_000690535.1 Cariama cristata
ACGAGGAGTTGGGAGGGGACACAGGCGGGACAGCTGTCCCCATTGACCAAAGGGATATCCCATACCGTAAGATGTCATGTTCAGCAATAAAAGCTGGGTGAGAAGGAGGAAGGAGTGGATGTTGGGAATGATGGCGTTTGTCTTCACAAGTCACTGTTACACGAGATGGAGCCCTGTATGTATATTCCATATTCCAAGTTCACTGTTGGCTCTCTTATGTTCCACAAGTGAAAAGGCATAAAAAGATCACACCTGTGGGAAAGAGCGGATGTGACCAAAAACTGACCAATGAAGTATTGCATCCCATACAGGTCATACTCAGTATAAAGTTAAGGGATCATGGTGGTCAGCGCATCTTCTTTCACGGCTGGCATCCCTGTGGG
>NW_009609490.1:0-1250 GCF_000690535.1 Cariama cristata
TACTCATACGAAAAAGAGAATAATGAAATCATTAACTTGCTAATACAATTAATATTCTATGTATATACTCTGTTAAGAGTGTACCAAAATGAGAAAGTTAAAAAATTCTTAACTACTTATTTTATAATAGGGAACTGAGGCTTTTTTTTTTTTTACAGTGAAGCAGGAGCATAACTTTTTAGTGCCAAAACAAATGTCAAGCTTTTTTTCTGATTTTTAGAAATTTTATTGCAGGAATGGTGAGCGAAGAAGTAAAACATTAACAAACCCCCGAAGTTTCATTTTTAGAGTCTTTAAAGTGATTGTCAATGGTCTACACATTTACTTAAAATTATTGTTGTTTATAGTTTTACTTGTCCTGGCTAATGTGTACTGTACAATGTAATACTAATGCTCAGATGCCTCCAGTGTGCAGATGTTTATATGTTTAGAAAAAAACTTCAGTTGCCTAAAGTTGATTAAAACATACATAGTTGCCTAAAGTTGATTAAAAAAGACGTTTACGTCCTGGCTTCCAATTAACATCATTGCCAGAAAATTAAAAGCCATCTGGTCTGCAAGGCTTGACTGGAATTCTTACATTTGAATTCCCTTATCAAGCTACACAAATTAATTTTTCATTTCTTTCAGTCCCTTCCTGGAGAAAACCTGCCTCCCTCTCAGAAGCCTTGTTTCAGTAGACACTGAAACAACTTACACTGTATTACAAAAGTATCCTTCTGTGTTCTGAAAGAATGAAAGTTACTTTCATGCCTATGCAAAAATGAGACAACTCTCCATGTCTGTGTTGGTAGGAAACAATATATATCTAGGATATTTATTTACAGTAAAATAAAACAACTTAAAAGTTACTAAAGATTTAACATTTCCCATAAGGAATTGTAATGTGCTTTGTAGTCACCATACCCAGAGTTCAAGTTACGAATACAAATGCTGAATATTAACTGCTCCTGAATTGAAGAGCAGTGCAATGTTTTTTCACAAAAATGACGCACTATGCAATTTGTATACTGAGTAACTTGAAAAATGAATCTATTCCAAGGGAATTTGTAGGATGGAGAATCGTGGAATTTCATTAAACTCCTGTTACTGCTTTTTTCTCCTTCTTTTTCTCCAAATTATTTGTGATAGGCCAGTTGCCAACATAGTCCCAGTGGTAGCATTTTACTGCACTCATTCAAGAATGGCGATGTCTCTTGTAGTGGGGAGCCCAGAGGATGACCAGCATTCCAGATGTGCTTTCACTAGAG
>NW_009609491.1:0-993 GCF_000690535.1 Cariama cristata
TGGGTGGCGGCCTACATTTGGCACCTGCCCCTGGCCAGCGAGGGCCAGGTCTGCGGGTTGTGTTTGTTCTCGTTCTCCGCTCGTTTGCGGGATCATTGGGGCGAGAGGAAAGAAGAGGGGGGGAAAAAACCCCCCGACTTGCGGGAGACCCCTCCGTGAGGCTCCGTTCCTCTCAGCCCATCTCCTTCCCCACTTCCCCCCTTTCGCCCAGGATTTGGGGAGGGCACAGCCGACTGCCTGCGCGTTTTGCTCCCGTGCTTCTGCAAAAAACGCCCACGGGTGACCCTGCCAGCCCACTCGTGGGGGATAAGGGGCACCTGAACAAGCCCCCAGTGCTGGGGCCAAGGTTTGCAGAGCAGCCCTGAGAAAGGGCTCTGTCCCTTCTGTCCCCGGAGGGGACCCCCCAGCACCAGCGGCCACACGGTCTGGGGACGGTGTCCTGCGAAACGCCGAGTGGGGTGGGAGGTGGGCAGAGGTGTGGGGGTTCCGGGGAAGGATGTGACGAGGAATGAGCCCTTGCTTTCTCCGAAACAAATCCTTCAGAAAATAATCCATCACCGTGCAGCAGCTTCCAGCCCCTTCCTGATGGACGGGAGGGTCCGGCAGCCCCCCGAGACGCTTTCCTGGGACTCCATTTAAACTCAGCAGCAAGTTTCTCAGCATCCCCAAATCCTGCCCATCCGCGGTGACTTTCCATCCAAGTGACGCAGCCACACATCCCTGAACCTGGCGCTTCCAGGCAGCCTCCCTTTACATCCCAACCTCATCTCCCCCAGCTCCGGTGACACAGCCCCGCAAGCAGCGACGGCCCCGCGTCATATTTCTGTGTGTGGCATTGGGGGGGGGCCGTTGAATGGCAAACGCGAAAGGGAAGGGGACTCCTTCCTGTTCTTTCAGAGCCCGTCGCCGTGCCCTGCTTGGCTTCAAGGGAATAGCCGGCAAAGCGCCCGCTTTCACAAATAATGGCTTCATTAGATTGAAAGAAGTGGACAG
>NW_009609492.1:0-4744 GCF_000690535.1 Cariama cristata
GATTCTATGATTCTATGATTCTATGAGGTAGGTGGGAGGCACAATGGTACCCTGGGAAACACAATGCAAAGGGAACATTCTACAAAGAAGGTAAAACAACTGATAATGAGAGAGAAATAAGACTTGTAAGGAGAAATGCAATCTTTTATTAAAGCAATTGACAAGGCTCAGGGGAGAACAATCTTTCAAATAGGCAAGATCATCTTCAGGTCTGAAAAAACCTCAGAAATTTCAAGCTAGATACTGAAGAAATTACTCTCACTTAACACCATTATGTTAATCAGTTGGTCAAACATAAGAAAAGGGTGGTCAGCACTTATACAGAGGATAAGGATTTCCTTAAGTGTACTAGTTAATAGTAACATTTGAAATGATTATTGAAAACTGATTTGATGATCTGTCCATCTTTTCTTTGAAGAATAATCAGTGAGGTCTTCCCACCTCTTAAGCTAGATCTCAAGATCATAGCATATGTTTACTTTGTGAGACAGATGAAAAATACCTTTGGAAACAAATCTTCCCCATCTCTTTGTAGCATGAGAACTGTTTCCCAGGCTTACTTCCTTGTCATGCAATACACAGTGATTTTGCAGATGTGAAAAACTCTACTCAGTCTCCTGAACACCTAGGAAAATATTCTCATGGTGGCGTCTGAGGCTAAACAATCCATCCACTGGAAGTAAGACCTCTAGTCCTCACAAAAGGTTTCCAGGTTTTGCTCGAGAGAAACTAGCTGTGTTTTTCAACAGGCATTTTGCCTTGCATTTCTATTGGGCTTTTCCAGTTATTCCTAAGGGGGGTACATCTTTTCCCCCTCCTGTAAGAGGCTCTTTATCCAGAAGAAAGTGGCAGAATGAGGAATAGGGGCAACCTTTCCACCCTTCTTATCAGCCACTGTCTTTTAACAAAATGCATTACAAATTGCAGAAATTACATAAAGAAATTACGCCATCTGTCACACAGACACATAACTCCTTGTTATTTCTAGAATTTAAGCAGGACTAACTGTGCTACCATGTGTGTGCATTCTAGATAAGGACACAGAGATGCAATGTTCTGCCACTTAACACACTGAAAAAAACCCTAAGAGTCACATTTGGTTTCTGACCCTTTCTCTGGTTTTGGTGAGAAAATCCATCCTGGCCCTAAGCAATTTTCCTCACAAAAGCTTGTTAAGACCAATAGTTCTGATTTTAATGAATCAGCATGTCTGATACAAAAGTTTTGTCAAAAAATTTCCCAAGAGCTGATTGTCATTTCATTTGTGATTCAGATAGCTTGCTGTTGTAATAATTCCTTGTGTCCCTTCAGCTTAGTTGTCAGCTTAAAGTGCCCTTGTCATGCCTCTGTACCTTCCTTGCTTGTGAAGAACAGTGAGATTTGCATCTCTTTTTGTCATACACTGAATTCAGCTAAAAGGGACACATAGGTAATATGCTGTTACTGGTCTCTGGTTTGTTTATAAGAACCTGCCAAGTCTCTTTGTAAAACAGCAAATTGCACACAATTCAAATATACATAAAAATAATGTATTATTTGTTTTTATTGGACTGCAAGTTACCTCTGCATCAACCTTGCAGTGAGATTACCATGAGATAACTTCCTGAGTGCCCCTTTTGCCCGCCAACTCTGGGCTAGCTCAGCTGGCTATAGGCAAGAAAAGTAATTTTAGTTCCAAAATGCAAACATTTTTCAGAATGTCATCCAATGCCAAAAGAAATTATTTTTTTCAGAAATTGGGCAACTACTCTATTTTCAATCTCTATTACTTTAGCCATTCATTTGGAATAGACCTATTATGGCAGGTCATATTACAATGTCAGCTATTTTAAACTCGCTATAGTGAAAGACTCAACAGCATTTTACTGGGAGAGAAGTGTTTTCAGTAATACCTGCGAGATACTTTATGGTCTCTATAAATATTATTCCATAATAAACTACTCATTAGTTCTTTATCAATCTGCAGGTTTAAGAGTATGATACAATGTGTTGGATGTAAGCTTTAAAAATTTTTAATGCAACAGAAAACTACTAACATTTTTAAGACTAAGAAGGATTACTCACTATTTCGAATGTATAGGGTAGATTTTTCGTAATTTTGTAAAAAATATTGTAATTCCCTCCCGCAACTTTGTAGTCAAATCATAGCTTTAGGTGTAACTGTAATTGCTTTTCATACACGCTAAAAATGAATCCGAAATAGAAATAAAAGGATTTAATAGCAAGAGAAATTGTGCCCTTGTATGAATGACATCTATTCCCATTTTATTCTTGCTTACAATCTGTAACAGGAAATGCAAAATGCTTCCAGCTGTCAAATCCTGAAATCTGAGTTCAGAAACACTATGGTACTGAAGCAAATCAGTAGAAGCTTTTGTTAGTTGATACACATTGACTGCTCCTAATACAAGTTAAAGCAGTCGAAGAGACCAAATATTTCACCTTCTGATCTTCCCTTTCTTAGTAATCTAAAATCTATTAAATTAATGAATTAGTAATTTTTTTTTATTTGCAATATTTATAATCCTAGAAATTTAGACAGAAACTGCTCCAACTTTTCTAAAATAGATCCTGTGCAAACGTGGTGCAAAAAGTTGCCCCTAAAAGCTTTCACTCATTAGACTGCAAGAGAAACACCTACATGCACACAATGTTCCTCTGGCATGAAGGAGACCGTAAACAACAGGATAATATTATTCAGTACTGTAAACTCTTCTGTGTCCTCTGAACCTTTGAAAAGGAGAAGACACATTGATGGCTGGAGATAGTTTTAACCTTTAACTTGTCTGTTTTGCTCACTTGGGGGCCAGATAAGTTTGAATTGCAGTTTAAAGACAGCGAGTTTCTTGAGCTCTAGTTTTATGCACAGCAGAGATACTCAGAGCAAATGGCCAGAGTTTCTTTTTCTAGAACACTTCATTCCATGTAATGAACAACTTTATACTCAGGGTTAAACAAAGCATAGAGTTTGGGGTTTTTTCCCCCCTCTCTGGATCCATCTTTGAATCTATACATGCTGTATATTTAACAGTAGAGTAATTATTAACGTTCAGCAAAATTCATGCAGATTTTCTCCATGTTTGTAGCTCATGATTCTGCAGGCTCAGCCAGCTGTAAGATACAGTGGAGCTGAAAAATTGCTTGCTCCTCTGAAAAAAAAAAAAAAAAAAAGAAAAAAAGAAATTACATGGATTTATTTTCAGCGGGACAAGCCATCTGCACTTTCCACAGCAGCTTTCCAACCTGAAAGTGGGTAGTAAATAAGCACATTGCAAATATCGACCGACACATGCAGTGAGTAATTACAGCATCAAGGTATCACTGATCTAAGTGGTAAAAGTTATTGTAGTTAACCTGCAGGGCAAAAAGAGCTTTGCCTTTCCATTAACACTGGTTGGTACATTATCTGGGTGCATTTGGAAACATGACCCCAGTTAGATCTGGGATCTGTCCCATTTGTTGCAGTTCAGCTAAGATATAATGTTCTTTCTGGTAGATTGACCTGTTCAGCACCTTTTTGTCATCTGAGGTTTGTCATCTCAGCAGTGACCTTGCTGTGGTTTGAGCTCACCATGGGGCAGTTTTTCTCCTAGGCATTTTGGTCACGGTAGACACTGGAACTCAGCTACAGAGGGATAACATTTTCCCACTTGTTTGTCTTTTTAAGCAACATCTTGGGATAAAGGTGCTTCTCCTTTTGTTTATTCTCTTGCTTTCCACTGCTTTCTTTTAACTATCTCTTTGTTCAAGCATGTGCCTATTTTCCTGTAATTATCAATTCAGTTTTCTATTATCCAGCTGTGGGGTTTTTTTGCTTACTTGTGAAGATGTTCAAATTTTTAGGTATAGGCACACAATTTTGTCTCTTAGCTCTACTTGTTCTTATAGTCTGATTCCTTCTTTCCTATCGTATGCCTTGAGAGGTGGTCAATGGGTTGCTTTGTTTTTCTCCTCTTTAGTGGACGATAATAACTTGCTGGTTTAGAAGCGTGTCTTAATTTCCAAGTAGTTTTGTAACTGTCGCCTTTCGTTTTCTTCTTTAGCAAACTGCTCACTTATCCTTCTCTTTCTGCAATAAAATGCAACCATCACTGTTGCTGCTAAATGAGCTGCAAAATGAATATGGAGTTTGAAATTGAGATGCAGGATCATAATCCTGTTTTGAGTTCTAGTTTCATATATATTTGTTTTTCTTGGTGAAAAATTCCATATGCCTCACAGATTGGAAAATTTAAGAAAATAATCCTGGATTACATTGACCAAATTCCGCTGAATAGGTTAGAGAGAGATTATGTGAATAATACTTTTAAAAGGTAATGTAGATCTAAAATTTTACTGAATGGTTTGCTATTGCCATATACCTTTGCAGGAGAATGCAAAATGTTACCAGCTGGAATAATATATTTGGCAGACATTTAACCCACGTCTGGATTATTATATAAGGTACATACAAGTTAAAAATGAGCTTTCTACTATGATTTGCAATTATGTTAGATGTGGAAATTAGACTCTCGGGGAACACTGTGGATATCTCTCAGATTCAACTCTACTACCATGTTTATTCTGATCTTCACAGAGTAGATGTACTAATAGAGTTTTTGAGAGACAAATAGATGTTGATAGCCAAAGAAAAAAGAAAATTTATTTCTTGCAATGATCTTTTTTCATCATTCATTTTCAACATGCAGTATGTAAAAGAGAATGAGAACAACTGAATCATATAATAACACATATATAATATATC
>NW_009609493.1:0-208 GCF_000690535.1 Cariama cristata
GGGACGGAGGAGAGCCACACTTTTCCCTCTCCTACCTCTAACGTTGCTCTCTCGGCTCGGAGGTAAGATGACTCTATACTGTGTTTATTCTCTCCGGGTAACTCAGGTCCAGGGGCATGCTTCTGTATTAATGAGGGCGGCGGCTCAGGGCTGGGTCTCAGACCGTTATGTTCAGATCAAGGTGGAGTTTAACGTAGGCATCTGCTGC
>NW_009609493.1:365-570 GCF_000690535.1 Cariama cristata
ACCTTCCACTGAAGGAGAGGATCGCGCCCCTCCTGTACTTGAACCGCTTTAATAGACAGTTTTGATTTATCCAAAACATTAACGGAACTGTTATTCTAATAAAGGTAAACTAGAAAACACACTTGCCTCTCCGCTAGCTTGGGCTTTGTTTATGTGCTTGAAACGCCACCGTGAGGCGAGTGCCAATAAAGCAGCGAGAGCAACC
>NW_009609494.1:0-240 GCF_000690535.1 Cariama cristata
CTGCTCACCAGAGCCTGGTACAGAGGAGTGCCCAAACTGGAAGGGCCACCCAAAAAACCCCACTGCATTGGGCAGAAAAAAGGGAAAAATTCAATGGAAAAAGCAGGATTTTGACAAAAACAGAGAGATTTTTCTCTCCGTGGCTCCTTTGTCAGATACGTTGGGGCTGGTGGGGGTAACCAGGGGCAGATCACGGCACCCGGCGGCGGGGGGCACGGAGGGAACGATGGGGCCACTCCC
>NW_009609494.1:370-904 GCF_000690535.1 Cariama cristata
TTTAACCCCCCTAGGTAACGATAACTAAACCCTCATCCCCGCTACACCCACTGAGTAACTCCTAACCGGAGCAAGGCTCCCCAAACCTGCATGTAATCCCCGTTACTGGTGTGACCCGCGATGCGGCGTGCGGGACTGCCGGCTGGTTCAGGGGGCAAGAGCTCTTTTTTTTAACGGGACTGGAGCATCACAGGCCATTGTGATGTGGCCACTGCCCCCGCTCGAATAGAAAAGCGTTATTTTTCATGTGGAATAATGGTGCCCTACCAAAAACATGCCCAAAAAGAAACAGACTTGGATGTTGGAAGTGGAGGGATCCAAGAGAGCTCCGCCTTTAAGTTAGGCAGTGATTACAGAAACATTTTCAACAGCAACTGAAAAATACTGTAAATGTGGCAGTGGAAATGGGACTTGACTTGTCCCTGGTTTTCCCTGGTGCAGAACGAGCTCTTGAAGGACACCTTAGGTAGGGGCCGAAGAGGGGGAAGGCAGCTCCCCTGCCCTCCTCCCTGCCCGTGGGCACCCTGGCCGTGC
>NW_009609494.1:952-3984 GCF_000690535.1 Cariama cristata
TGGTGGGACCCCCGAGCAGGGAGACCCAGCAGTGCACGGCCCAGGGTCCCCCGGCCCTGCGGGAAGGAGGGTCGGAGGTGCTGTTACCTCCTGCCCCGCTGCCTGCCGTGACCCATCGCAGTGAGGCTTGGCACTTTCTGTTCTCATGTCATCTCTTGGGTTTTAGGTTCTTAGCCATCCAGGGAAGATGTTGCTGCCTTTTTTTCTTTTTTTTCCTTTCTTTTTAATCATTCTGGAAATGATCTTGCTTTCGAAGGCTGGTTCTCCTTGTCTTCCCATCACAGCGGGTGCTCTGTAGAGCTGGATGCAGAGCTGCTACATCCGAACCAGGCTCCCGGTGTCCTGCACCGGCTCTGCTGGGCAGAGGGCAACCAGGAGCCTGGGCTTGGCTGTCCAGCAGATTTAGGGAGCTTTGAAAACCAGGCAGCTGCTTCCGATTCAGGGTGCACTTGTTTGGTATTGCAGGTGTTTAAAATCACTAATGAACATTGCAATCACTAATCAACATTGCTGCGGGATTCCAGCCTGGATTCCCATCACTCTGCACTCACCGAAACATCCTCACTGGGCGATCTCTGCAGCGGGGGCTTTCGGGCTGGTGGGGTCAAGTCTGAGGCTCGGTGAAATTCCCGGGACGTCAGACTTGACGATGAGAGGTTTCTCGCTCGGCGGTGACACAGCGCTGCTTCCCTTGCTGATTCACCGGCACTCAGTGATCAGAATCAGCCGGCTCTTTCCCACATGGGCTGCACCAGAAGGGTCCTTGCATTGCCAGCCTCCATTTCCTTCACAATAAAAGAAAAAACTACAATTGTGGTTGAGAAAACCCATCCAAAAACCAAATTCCAAAATCTCATTTTGCTGCTGTAAAAAATATTCCCTTTCCAGCTTTAAAACTAAAGGATTTGGATAGTAGCATCATCTTAAAACCACGCAGCAGAAAAACTCCTGTAAATTGGCGCTGGCCTGCACTTATTCCAGAAGAGCCCATCTGGAGAAACCTTAAAAGTGTTCCCTAGATGGGTGAAAGCCTTGGGCGCAGCCTGCTGCGGGAAGGAGCGGAGTGTCCCTTCTTGTGTCCCCTTGCCTGAACTCTTTCTTGGCTCCGCAGTTCGGCGATTCCCAGCAGCTGCGGCTGGTCCGTATCCTGCGGAGCACGGTCATGGTCCGCGTCGGGGGAGGATGGATGGCCCTGGATGAATTTTTAGTGAAGAATGATCCTTGCAGAGGTAAGGCAATTCCTGGGTTTTACACAACTGGTGTCTTCTCGCCCAGTAAGGGGAGTTTGAGAACTTGTCTGCTGTGACTGTGATTGACCAGACGGTACCAGCGTGGGTCTGGGTTATCTAAATAACAGGCGGGAGCTGGAGAAAAACAAATCCAAAGCAAACCACGGAACTTAAAATCATGATATTTGGTGATACTGCGGCAAATCTCGCAGCGTTTAGCAGGGTGCCTTGGGAGGAGAAGAGGGAAGGGTTGGGTTTCTTGTTTTTAAGACCCCAGGGAGCGGAGCTGCGTTGCCGTGCTGGGGGTCTCAGCTTCCCTGAGAAGTGGTCAGTGCATACGTGTGACGTGGGCAATAGAGTAAGCTTTGTAAAGGTGACCTGAAAGAATTTAAAAGGTTCAAAGCCAGGAGATGGGAAAATCCTGGTCTGAGACACTGGGGAGAAGATGCTCCAGCCCAGGATCCGTGAACCCGTGGTACTGCCGCACTGGGCTGTGGCACTGATGGTCCAGGCTCATCCTAGTGAATAAGGAGACATTTCTCCTGTGACTCCGAACTACTCGATTTCTCTCTGATGTATTTGTAATACAAGTTTTCTCAGTTCATTTGTTGTCTTTAGAGCAGCGGCATAAGGAACTAATTTGGAAACTCTGAGCTGTGCAGGACCATGCACCTTAAATACCTGTTTGCGGGAAGAGCTAGTGATGGTGCTGGGTCGTCTTCTAGTGCCATAAAATTAACTTTCTTCCCCTGGCTTTGCCTATCGGGGTGGAAATGTGGCCCTTCTTCTTTTTTCTGGATTGCCAAGTGCCAGATTTGAGTTATAAAAGGGGGCTGCATTGTCCGTGGGGCTGTTCAGGACTGGGTTGGGTTTCTTTGGAGGATTTTGAGCACCGCATCCTGCTGGGAGTGTGTCGGTAAGCATCACCTTGCACAAGTGTGTCCCAGGGATTGACCAGCCCAGCAGTGAAACAAAAAAGATGTTTCAGTTCAGCATTAATGCAGGAAAATTCAAGTGGAAGAAGCTCTTGGATGAACTGAGCTTAAGGCAGACACAGCAGCACATTAGAAGGGAGGAACCACCTAGATCGTGGGTTTTTAGGGCTGAGCAGTGTTTGCTGGAGCTTGTTTGGTGGGACATGTTTGGAAGGGACGGTTGGGGTGACGCAGACCAGGGTCACATACCTTGGGCACGGAGAACCGGGGTCACCTCCTTTCCAAAACCTTCAGTCTTGAGGTTTTTGCGTGGTTTTTAACTGTTGGGCTGGAAGAGATGCTCTGCTGTGACCGGCCGAGAGCTGTGACCAGAGGACAGAGAAGGATTAGCAAGGGGGCTGGCCAGGAACAAAATGCATCAAGGCTGCCTATTTTGGAGAGCTTGGGTCTGTATTCCATATGTCCCTGTCTCACTGGGGTCTCCGAGATGTTAATTGCTTCGGATATGTCTTCTTCAAGATGCTGCCCAACCGTTCCTCGCTCCTGCTGTCCGACGGCTGTTGCCGAAGGCAGCGTGATTTACGGCGTGTACCGCTTGCTTTGGGGAGCCCTCAGGGTTTTCCTGCTCCGCCGGCTTCCCCTGTTCATGCAGCTGTTCTGCAGCACTGACATCGAGGTGGTTATCTCGGCGTGGTGCTTCCCTTCTGCAGTTGCTTTCTTGGCTTTCTGGTCCATAATGCATCGACTCTAAAGTTGCTGCCATGCCCCGTAAGGCTCGGTGCATGCCCTTGCTCTCTGTTCAAACACCGTGAGCATGACACACGTTGGCACATGTCAGCCGGCCCAGGAGCTGAAGTCCACAGGCTTG
>NW_009609494.1:4069-7947 GCF_000690535.1 Cariama cristata
CTTGGGGTATGTCTTCTTCAAGATGCTTCCCAACCGTTCCTCGCTCCTGCTGTCCGACGGCTGTTGCCGAAGGCAGCGTGATTTACGGCGTGTACCGCTTGCTTTGGGGAGCCCTCAGGGTTTTCCTGCTCCGCCGGCTTCCCCTGTTCATGCAGCTGTTCTGCAGCACTGACATCGAGGTGGTTATCTCGGCGTGGTGCTTCCCTTCTGCAGTTGCTTTCTTGGCTTCCTGGTCCATAATGCATCGACTCTAAAGTTGCTGCCATGCCCCGTAAGGCTCGGTGCATGCCCTTGCTCTCTGTTCAAACACCGTGAGCATGACACACGTTGGCACATGTCAGCCGGCCCAGGAGCTGAAGTCCACAGGCTTGCTGCCTGCTTGGTTGCCCCTTGCTTGCCGAAGGGAGACCCTCCAGCTCTTTGAGGTGTCTGGATGAATTAAAGTTGGCTCTTAATGGGTGGTGGTCGCTTCTCTCTCGCCTCTCCCCCAAAATTGGTGAAGAGCTGCCCGGAGCTGTGAGAAAGCAAAATTTCAGCCCTTCAAAGCTGCTCTTCCTGTTTTTAAGCCACATTAAAGATGACGTTGGCCACTGTTGTAACATGGTGTGTGTAAAGGCCATCAGGATGCTTTCCCCAAGACACAAGAGAATAACAGAGCATCATCCAGTGTGAATTCATTCAGGTTTTGGTTTCTCAGAGCGCTGATCCGTGGCAGGAGGTGGTTAAGGCAGAGCAAGAGAGCCGCGATGGTCTCGCTGCCGTCCGCTCGCCCTCGGAGGTGGGCTTGGGGGGACATCGCAAGGACACGCGCTCCCACCCACGGACCTCCTGAGCCCTGGCAATGATGTGGGGTTTGTGCAAACCTCAGGTCTCCTCTCCTTTATCCCCTTCCAGCACGAGGACGGACCAACCTTGAACTCCGAGAGAAATTCATCTTGCCGGAGGGAGCCTCCCAGGGAATGACACCGTTCCGATCGCGAGGCCGAAGATCGAAACCATCCTCCCGAGCAGCCTCCCCGACGCGATCCAGTTCCAGTGCCAGCCAGAGCAACCACAGCTGCGCCTCCATGCCCTCCTCTCCCGCAACTCCGGCCAGCGGAGCCAAGGTGGGGTTCGCGCGTGAAGCCTTCCTCTTTCCTCTCCTTTACAAACCGGTGGCCTCCAAACCCGTCCCGGCGAGATGAGGAGCTGCAGGAGGTGTACGGAGGAGGAGGAGGAGGAAGGCTGGGGCTTGGGGGCTTGATGGTTACTGTGGTCTCTAGAAGGTGCTCGTGGTGTCTGCAGGAAGAACCCTGCTGTCCACGTGGGATGGGTGGGCTGGGAGGGTGCAGGACAGGTTTTCAGCCCAGGCTGGATGCTCGTGGCTCTGCAGGAGGGTCCCCGGCGCTCGCCGTGCAGCCGAAGGCTCCTGGTCCCCGAGGCAGGGCTCTGCCGCAGCCGCTGTGTCTGGCCAGCGCGCAGGAAGAAGCCGTCGCCCATCGGCTCTCCTTTCCCACCACATCGTTTGCACATGCGTGTTTTATTTCATCATCTGTTTGGGTTTTTTCCCTTTATTTTAATTTTTATATTTCCTGTTTGGTTCTCATTTCATTTTAGTGCCCTATTCCCCCATTCCAGAGACTTTTCTGTTTCTTTTTTTCTTTTTTTTTTTTTTCACTCACTCCCACCTCTCCCCTCCTTGGATTTTCCATTTCACAGACTCCACATCACTTCTCTCGATGTTATGACAAACCCTGGTTGATAAACAGTAAAGCGGGCACCCCCCTGAGGGGATTCGATTATTCCGACTTCCAGCTCTCGAGCGCCGAGGTAGAGTATGGTCTCGCCGCCCCAAGGACCTGCAGGCAGGCGGGAGTGCCCCTGGCACGGAGAAGTCCTGCTCCCCTGCCTGTTCTAACGCTTTCCTTGTGGTAGAGCAGCGCTTGTTAGCACCGCTAACGCTCGGACTGTTAGCGTTTTTCATGGGTTTCTAACTCGGATTAAATAAAACACCGACCTTAGAATAAAGCACGACGGTTTGCAATTCACGATTACCTGCTTTCAAACCAAGAGAGCGGCGTTTATCCACTTGGGCTTTTGAAAAAAAAAAAAAAAAGACATTTTCTAAGCTTTAGTTGTTTTTAAGCGTTGAAAAGCGGCCGTGTTTGGCTTCCAAAATTGAAATCCAACAACCGAGTTGAGACTTGAAAATCAGCTACAGCGCATGCACAGTAACCACATCGCCTTCGTTTTTATGAAGCCCTTGTATTTATCGCCGTGATGAAGCACGTGTGGTGTGTCCGGCACTGTCACCGGCCTGAGGTCCCAGGAGGAGGAATTCAGGCTGAGACTTTGACCTCCCTAAAGTTTCAGCCTCCTCGCAGACTTTCCTGACCTTGTGAATCGGTGATGAGAAATACCGGGTAGATCTCGGTGATTCACTGAGCGGTGGTGTGCGCTGGCGAGATAACTGTGTCTTGCTCGGTGGTGCTTTCACGCAGAAAAGGAATTATTTTAAATCATCAGAAGGTCAGGAGTGCTTCCCCAATTGCTCTAAACTGCCTGCTTGCAATAGGATCGAGGATGAGAATCGAAATCTCTGATGATGAAAATGGTACCTTCGCAATCACGCGTTGATGGATTTTAATTCCCACGGCACCCGAAGGGGAGCCCGCTGCTCGGCCGCCTCTCTCCCCCGCCGCAGCTCCAGTTTCGTGACATTTCAAGATTTCGAAGTTTCCCAAAAATCACAAAATGGCAGGGGATGGAGGGAAACCTCTCCAGCTGTTGCTTTAAAGCTCGTTGGGAAATGCCCTCTGGTGTTAACGTGCATCTGTCGGGGATGCAGCAGGGCTGGAGCCCTCCCTGCAGCACGGTGGGTGCCCCCCACGCCCCGGGGAGGGGGGACAGGGGCAGTCGCTGCCCCAAACCCAGCACTTTGGCTGCTTTATAGAAACTGGAGCTGCCCATCCCAGCTGGATCCGGGTGCCCTCGCCCTGCCCAGCACCTTCCCCTTCGCCCCTTCGCTTTTCTTCCGCAGCAGCGGGAGCAGAGCTGCCTGTTGTGCTGCTTTCACACCCCCCCCAGCTGCCATCTCCGTTTGCAACATCTTAAAGGTCAGGAAAAGCACCGTTTCAGGATGCGACTGAAGCCGATGTGCTGTGTTTTGTGTCTCTCTCCGTTGCTGGTGCCTCGCTCTTCGGATTTGTCTGCCCGTGGGTGGTGGGTGCGTGGGCCTGCCCAGCACCCTGGGGTGCTGTCCCTCCACCGCGCAGAATCGCCCTGCGCCGGTGCCTCCCTACAACGGGATGCGTTTCTCAAGACACTGCGTTGTATCTGACCTTCCAAAACGGTCCTGAGCTGCTTAGGTGCTAAAATACTTATTTTTGCAAGATTTTGCATTCTCTTTGTGGATGCTGTCCTCCTCCGGGTGGATAACAGCTTTACTTGTATTTTTTTTTCCAACAAAGAGCGGCGCATCAGCCTGCGGCACACAAACTGCCCTCGCCCTCCAAATTTTCAGGATCCAGGCTTTTTTCTTTTTTATGAGCCGCTGCTGAAACGACAGCTTGTGTTCTCCTTGACCATTAAGATGGGTGTTCTTTAAATGTCAAAATCTTTTTGCTGAGGTACTGAGCTCGGACGCGATGTTGGCCCGTCCCGGCCCAGGTGACCCCTAAAAGATGCTCTGTGTGTGCTTCCTCCCAAGGTGACCCCCTCCGCCGGCAGCAAGCTGAAGCGCCCCACCTTCCACTCCAGCCGAACCTCCCTGGCTGGGGACACCAGTAACAGCTCCTCACCAGTCTCTACAGGTGCCAAAACCAGTCGGGCAGGTAAGTTAGGTGTTCCTACTTGGTTGCTTAAATTGGCAGAGAAAATATTAAATAGTCAGGGAGACC
>NW_009609494.1:7967-8194 GCF_000690535.1 Cariama cristata
GCTGATCCCCACCCCTGCATCCCTGCCTGGGAGAGGCGACGCTGTAGTGGTTTTGCAGAGCAAGGGCTCGTTAAAACCTCGGGAACGAATCGGTCCTGATGCTGAACCCCCCTTGTTTCAGGGGTGCGGGGTGGGTGGTTGAAAGCAGCTGCAGCGGTGCTGGGGATTTGGGTGCCGGTTGGTTTGAGGATGGGGAGGAATCCTCCTCCTCCTCCTCCTCCTCCTCC
>NW_009609495.1:0-3150 GCF_000690535.1 Cariama cristata
TTAATATTATTATTATTAACAAAATATAAATAAGCACATTTCCATTTGGATGGTGAAACCAGCACATCCAATATTCTGTTTTCCACTCCAAAAGTAAATCTAAATTTTGATATTTTAATACATAGCTTTGCAGGAACTTTCCCCAAATGACTTTTCAGTTTCTCGGTTATGTCTAGTTCTCGCCCTGCTCTGGTACAATCCCCTCTGCTATTACCTTGTCCCCCTCCTTCACACACGCCCGTGGTTAGAGCATCCCGCTGGCAAACCCTGTTGGAGCAAGGAGCTAATCAACAAAAGGGTACAGAAAGCCCTGTTTTCGTTGTGCAACATGGACCTGCTAGGACTCTGCTGCAAAAACTCTGCCTCCTTCGCATGCAAAATAATAAAAGATGTAGTCCAGAAGGCAAAATGTCACCTTTGCCATATTTTGTAAACATATTTTCCACCACTGAATCTCTATGTCTATATATACACACAAACAGGAGGCCAGGGGGGTGTGTGCACCTCATATGGAAATAGCGACTGGCTTCTGTTTAAGGCTTTTCACATTTGTGGAATTTTTACTTATGTTACCCCCTTTGTTTGCCTTTTAATTAGGGACAATGGATGCACTTGGCTTCGGCAAGGAGGTCGGTGTTTCCTGCTGCTAATGGGAAAAAAGCGGCTGCCAAACCAAAGCATTGCTGATCGGCACAAATGCTTACTGATGATTTACCAGCTTTTCCACCTGCTTAAAATAAAACACATCCACAGGAGAAATGGTCCTCGTGGCAAAAGGTTTAAACAGTTTTGCTTCCTTTGCCAAAAAGGAACTATGTTATCCTGGTAAACAATTTAGAGATGCCATTAAATGGCTCCTGTTTTGTTACATTAAACCTGACAAATGATAAGCTAGGTTTCTAATCTGATGTTATCCAGCTCCTTTCAATGCAATTTAACAGTTGGAAATGAGAAAGCAGCAGCTCCTTGTTGCCAGGCCACTCTCCCCGACCACCAGCAGCTGCCCCAGGGACCAGGTCGGAGACCTGCTCTGCAGTGACAGCTCATCTCCCGTCTTCCAAACCTGGATCGACGTGCCAAGACTGCTTCAGCGTCCGGGACCCTCTAAGAGCTCAGAGCATTTGCAAGAGCTACCCCTCATGAAAACTACGGTTTTTTCTCTCACCGTCCCATCAGATTGTGTTACATAGCTGGGAGTTTAGCCACTGACTTCCAATAAGCCAACTTTTTTCTCTATACAAGCAATTTTTAAGTTATGTGTTTATTGCTTTGAGTTCATCAGCACAATACATCATACTCTTCTGCTACGAAGCCCGTTTCAAAGGCAGTAATGGGTATCAGTACAACCCCTCCTGCCTCCGAGAGACAGCTCAGGCTCACATAATCTCTCAGCAAGTCCACTGGCCAACTCCATGGTTATGTTATCCCCAGTGTCGTTTTGTAAGGCATAACACACTGTACGGGCATATATTTGTTCTTACTTCTTTGCTGCAATGTTCTTTTACTCCTCATGTCACCCTTGAATTTATTTATATTTACTTCAGGCTTTATTCAAGCAACTGAAAGTTCCCTAGAAAACAAGCACATGTGGAATGCATAGGAACAGAAACCTTGATGACCTGATACATAGTATAGTACTATGCAGCTGGCCTAATAAAACACAAATCACACCCACCAGCAATATTTATGAAATACCTTACATCACCCAAAAGTTCATTCGTATTCAGAGAGTCTGGTTGGGGATTGTTGAACTCTTGCCCTCGGTGTAAGTCAGAAATGGGCTCCATATGTTGACACCGCCTTTTCTCTTACCAGCAATTGCACAGGTCGCCGTAGTTTCTTCATCAGCGAGATGCCCCATGTTTTGTCTCAGCACACTTCCAGCGGGATGAGCACAGCAGGGAAGAGAGAAGAAGAAACAGATCCTTCCACGTTGGTGCAATGCTTCAACGCAAGATTCGGCGGTCTCGGCTGCAGAGGAGCATTCAGCAAGCAAACCGATGGCCCTGAAGAGAAAGGAGTCCCTTGCAAAGGTTATTCCTCTGGTCATTCAGCCCAGCATATGGACATGGGCATGACTAGCACCTGCAGGAAAAGGAGCCTTTCTCTTTTTCTACCTCCAGCATAATCCATCACTGTCGGACAATGGGGTTTGGATCCCTTACTGAAGAGAGATACTAGTTAGGGAGTCTCTTATGGAATTTCTTTTTGAGTAAATGATGTGGGAAGGATGAATAACCTATCTTCTACATCTCTTTCCATGTATCTAGCTCCATGTCTTTATCCAAGTCTTTTTTTCTTTCTCTAATCTACATTTGCTCTCATACACTTCTTTCTCCGCTAAAATTAAGCGTATTTTGAAAGGTAACCCTTTTTCTCCTTGAGTCGATACATGCTAATTGCTGAAGAGAGTTAAGCAGTATAATGGGACCTTTTCTGTGTTTGTTTTTATTAGAAAATTATTAATTTGAATGTACCGGATAAGAGGAATTTTATGCCATCAACATTATTGGAGACCTCTTGAAATTTCACATCCACCCACAAAAACATTGGCCTGATCTAAACAAAGACACTTGCTTTTGTGGCTCCACGAAGGATTTATATTTGGAAGAGAGGAGGGGAGAGTAGTTTTTCATATTTATCCAGGGATCTGAAAATAGCCTGAATCAAAGCATGGCTTCCAATTGGTTTTAATTGCAGTTTCTCATCTTTCTGACAGATCCTTTTCCATCGCCATTCTCATTCTACATCAACCTGTATCTTTGAATAAGGTTTCACACATGCATCAGTAACATCTTTCAACGAAGCTGCCTGACCATCCATCGTTACGCTGAGTGCCTTGAAATCTTAGAAGGCTTGCATCTTATTTTTTTTACCTTTCCAGCTTTCTCTTCTCATTCATACAAACATTTTACAATTTTGATTTATTTTGATTCATTCTACAGCCAGACATCAAGTGAAGCTGACGTATTTCAAACTCTGTTGTTTTTAAAAAGGAAAGTGCGGGCTGTGCAAAAAGTCCCAGCTCATCTGCCTCAGCAGGACTTTGGGAGGTGGTCCAGCCCGACCCACCACATGGGTTTCCCAAGCACCAGGGGTTGGATTGGTACCATGAAGGGTTCCTCTCTTGCACTCTCAGTTCAATTCCTG
>NW_009609495.1:3181-8504 GCF_000690535.1 Cariama cristata
TTGACAAGAAGAAATCTTAAATTTTTAGCTCGGGAACTCATTTTTTTTTTCATTAACTTAGGTCCATCTGAGGAAGCTCCATACATTGCTACAAGAGCTCTTTCATCTTTAGGTGAAGCAGAAATGCAAATCCTCAGCTCTTCTTCAAGACGACACTGTTTCAGTAAGGATTTTGTGTGTGATTTTTCCATACAATCAAAATTTGTGTGTGTGTGAAGACAGCAGGATATTTGGGGTGCTGCTTTTTTGATGTAAATTACCTGCCAGGGATGTCCTAGAGCTCATTACAGTCTGGCTGCCCACAGTGGTTCCAGTTCGGGAGCTCCCTTCTCTGCCTGCTCACACGTGGGTGAAAATCAAGATGTTTTTTGACCTCTACAGAATTTTAATGCCAAATAGCAACATAAGGAGATATGATAGAAGCATTTAGTGTTGGTATGATGGGCGCTTTATCCTCAAGCAAGAAATCTATCAAACCTTAGTGTAATAGCCGTAACTGGATAACAGGCATGCAAAGGCAGGTGTGTGGTAAAGGAACTGGGCTTCCTCGACAAAGCAGTTAACTCCCCAATCTAATGCTTGGATCCCAGGTCCTTTCCAAAATGGAGGAAAGAAAAGCTATTCTTTTCAAAACTATTCTTTTCAAAGGGCGTAAGAAGTAAAAAGCAGAGTCAGTTATGTAAGGATCTCTTCCAGTTCCTCCTTCTTCTCTGCAACCCCTTTTTGTCACGACAACGACAACATCCCCGTCGAGCTCGCCACCTCCCAGGTGCTCGGTGCTAACTGCATCCTGGTGACTCAGATTGCACAAAACCCAGACCCTCTGGTCCCCATCCCCACCTCACCCCCTCTGTGACCTGCAGCGGTGTTCAATGACGAGGGAACCGCAAGGTACTGGAGGCTGGGGCAGAGCTTCTGGTGTTTTTGTTCAGAGCCATTTAGTCTGAGAGATGACCCGGGGATGGACGGTACCGTGTTCTGCCCAGGAGTCTACACATCGCCTCGCTTGCCGCAGAGGGAGTGCCACGGCCCAGATGAGCAATTTGGTTTTGTCGGTGCCTAAAGCCATTTTCAGTCACCGTTTTGACCTTTAACGAAAGGAAATCCCATTGACCTGGAACCAAGACAGGCACGGAGGGGACGACGACAGTTCAGAGCTTCCTGTCCTTGAAACCTCCAGTTGAATTCCTGGCATCAAGCTGCGAACCGTAGTTCACGCAACTAAGCAGCAAGTTCCAGATCTTAATGTGCTGAGCATATTTGGCCTGTGCCCAGCCTGTAGTGCATTCAGGTCAAGGATCGCGGTATCGGCTTCTTACTCTCACAGGGATTGGCTGGTTAAGTATGCTGCCTTCCACAATCATTCAATTTTTTTAATATTCTGTTGTAATCTCACATTCTTTTACTCGTCCCTGTTAGTAGAACAGAAAAAAAAAAATAGGAATGACATTTTTGGAGAACTTTTGAAGGAAAAAGAACAAGAACTGAAGGTAAAATGGGTATGTGAAACAGTCACTTGTCCCTAAAATCTGAGATACTTTGGCAACGTGGGACAACCCGTAGGATATAAGTCTAATCAATTGTTCGTTCAGGTCAAACAAGTACGTTAGATGGAAAAGCTGAAGAACAACCATCCCCTCCATAGTGCCCCTGGCTGGAGGAATGATGGATGGAAGAAAGGAAGGGCACACTTGGGAGTCCCTTCCTCTTCTCCGTAACTCAGTATCTTCAGCTCTAAAGTTGAAAGGCCTATTTACTCTTTTTAGGACATTTTAGTTTCATTCTACAATTTGGTACCTACAAAAGTAATTAGTTATAGGAACGTAAAGGAACTTTGTTCAGTTACACCTTCTTCCACTACCCTTCTGCAGCTTGGCTACATCCTGCACACTGGTTTGCTCCGAAAGGTTTTTGTTTTGGAGTTAGGTAAGGAAGACGAACCAACTGATAGTCATCAGAATTCGGAATAACTGACTCAAGTTCTGTTACCTGGCAAATCATTTTTCAATTTTTGGTCTTTAACAAACACCTTCTAGTGGTATTTTTAATCACTTCTCTCGAAATTTGTTAAATTGGTGCGTATTTCTGGTCAGTGTCTAGAAACTTGGAATCTAATCCTACAGGTTCAGATTTACATCTGGAAATCTCTGTGCCTAGATCACTTTAAAGTCAAAAGGGAGTCTAAAAGGGGAGATGCTGAGAGTACAAGCAGTTCATATAATGTTGTTTTAATATTTTCTGCATTATTTTTCTACCCCGTTTTTTATGTTCTCCAAGACCTCACTGGGATAGCTGAGATCAGATCGTACAAAGCCATGAATTCTGAAGAAAACTAAACTGTTGCTTTATGCAACTCATTGATTAAATCTGCCTTAAATGCTACAGAGCCAGAAGAATGGAAGGTGGAAAATGTGACTGTTAAAAGGACTTCTGGGCTCACCCAAATCAGTGTTTGATGTCTGTGCCAGGCAACTTACTGGAAACCATAATAAAGAATAGAATTAGTAAACTGAATGACATGTTGGAGAAGAATCAGCATTGCATATCAAGTATGATGTCATGTTTTGCAAACCCATTAGAGGTTCAGGGAATGATTTTTATGTAGGTAGGGATGGTTCTGATAATATCACATACCTGGATTTTCAAAAAGCTTTCGACCCGGTCTTTCGCCATTGGCTCTCAAAGTGTATTCATATGGAATAAAAGGAAAAGGATAAAAAATCATCTAAAAGAAAGGAAACTTGTCATGAGGTTACACAATATAAAGCAGTTTCCAGAACCCACAAAAATTTCTGCTGTTCAACATCTTCAGAAATTTTATGTAGAAGTTTAAAGCTATGAGGACATTTGGCAGATAATACAAAATTCATCTGAACAGTCAAATCTCAAACTGGCAACCAAGAATTTCAGAAGACTTTTAGAAAAAAGAAATACTTTTCTGTTGGCTTAGTGAGCTGGAGCGACTCGCTGAGAGGTCACATCAGTGACAAAACCGTACAAAGATCGGGCAGGGAGAATTGTGCATCCAGGGACAGGGTGGAAGCATAGAGGGAAGGAAGAGTGGGACACCCCTCTTTGGTAGCAAGAAGCTGTTAGGTTAGCTCGGCTGTATCGCTTGATAGCACTTTTAATGTGACAGGGTGAGAAATGACAAGCGAAATTTAATGTACGGACACGCAAAGTGATGCACCAGTGGAAGGCAACCCTCACTACAGGTATCCACTGGTAAAACAGCAGCTCCACTCAGGAAAGAGGTCTCAGGCCTTTTGTTCATAGCTCTTTGGAAAGAACAGGTCAGGAGCTAAAAAGAAACCTGTGCAATGTTTGGAAATAGTAAGAAAAAACAAAAGTAAGACAAAGGCAGGACAGTGCTGCTGTAAACCCACATCTTGAATGTTGCATGTAGTTTTGTCCACGTCATCTGAAAAGAAGTGTAAATAGAAAAGACAGAGAGAGGATGAAAACAAAGATGGGGAATGGCATCTGGATGAGGGGCGCAGGCTGCAATCCCACCGCAGCCTACGGAATTACTGCTGCCATCCCACTCCACGCTCCTTCGCCCTCTCACCGAGCTGGTTCAGCACAGTAACCTGGTAGAAAGCATACCGGTGCTAAAAAAAGGGAAGAGTTTCCTGCCAGGTGAGCGAGGTGAAACGGCACAGCCACATCTGCGGCCGTGGGCAGGGGGACACACGCCGGAGGGAGGGAAGTGGCAGCCAGTCCTAGGAAACCTCTGCCTGCAGCTGCAGCTTCGCAAGCCATTTCAGCCAGCTGTGCTCCCGAAATTAGCAGGTGCCCGCTCCCTTTGCCTGCGGCTGCCATCCCTGAAAACCTCTCCCTTTTGGCGTTCGTGCAGCTGCGCAGCAACTCAGTGGGGGAACGGGTCTGAACTAAAATGAATCATTTTTGTTAGGTTACTCCGATCAGGTTCGCCGCGTGCCAGCACAAGGAGCGGATGTGACCAAAGGACGGGAACAAGCAGTGGGGACTGGTGGGACAGCTTCTTTGAGCAATGTCAGCTTAAAGGGCCTTGGGAACAAATAACAGACTAAAGCTCCATAGTTTAGGAGAAGGGGTGGCTCTGAAAGCACATGACAACAGTCTCTAAAATGGCACGGTGAAAACAAATAGGGCATGATAACTCACTATTTCTTAGATGATGAAAATTCAAGTATCCTATAAAATTGTTAAGCGTTGGATTTAAAACTGGTGGGAAAAAGTTCCCGTCCAGTCTTTGTGCACGTCTGGGACCTTGCTGCCACTCCTGGAGGCCAGAAGTACCAATGGATCAAAAAGCAATTTGACAAATTCATGGAGAAGAGGTACATTTTTGGCTGTTATCATGACAGTGGACAGTTTTTACCTAAGAGAGCTCTTCCTCTGCACTTCAGAAGCTGAAAACAGAAAGAAAAGACTACTCTATGGTGGTTCATATGTTTTCATACCTCTTACCAATATGTCTACTATTGGCCGTTGTCAGGCAGAAGACACCAGCCTAGGGATGGTTGCTTTAGGTGAAGAGGCAGGCTCTCATGTTTTCATGTACTTTACTTCAACTACATGTAATATAAATACATTGTTTACACTTGTTACATTATAGATGCAGCAATTTATTGTGGAGACACAACGTCTGTATTAGATATACCGAAATACTAAAATTACACTAGACAAGTTCTTTTTTCACACAAGTTATGCCATTAAAGTTTTCTTGAAGAATGTACAGATTTGGTGTTACTCAAGTTATCTGTCACATTGACCCATCTGCAGGGCAGTACAGGTAACAGGGGTAGATTTAAAGCAGTGGCAATAGGCAAAGTGCAGCTCTGAGCTCTGAGCCAACAGCTGACAGGGTTTCCCACATTTGACATAAGTTGCCCATGAGCCAGCCATATGCCCTCGTGGCCAAGAAGGCCAACGGTACCTTGGGGTGCATGAGGAAGAGTGTGGCCAGCAGTCCATGGAGGTTCTCCTCCCCCTCTACCCTGCCCTGGTGAGGCCACACCTGCAGTGCTGTGTCCAGGTCTGGGCTGCCCAGTTCAGGAAAGACACGGAACGACTGGAGAGAGTCCAGCGGAGGGCAACGACGATGGTGAGGGGACCGGAGCATCTCCCTGATGGGGAAAGGCTGAGGGCACCGGGGCTGTTCAGCCTGGAGAAGAGAAGGCTGAGAGGGGATCTCATCGATGCTTGTCAATACCTTAAGGGCGGGTGTCAAGGGGAGGGGGCCAGACTCTGTTCAGGGGTGCCCAGCCACAGGGTAAGGGGCAGCGGGCACAAACTGAGACTCGGGAGGTTCCACCTGAAGATGAGGGAGAACTTCTGT
>NW_009609495.1:8614-8885 GCF_000690535.1 Cariama cristata
AGGGGGCTGGCCCGGGTGGCCTCCAGGGGGCCCTGCCAGCCCCCACCGCTCTGGGATTCTGTGAAATGTCCTGTGTAACTACAGATGGACAACGGACAGTAAAGGACGTCTTGCAGTATATTGGTATAAACCACATCCATCTCTTTCCTGAGGAGTTTATCCCAAAATCCTGGAATAAGCTGAAAATTCAGTCGTGAAGACAATACGTGTTGGGGCGTAGGGAGAAGCCCAGTTTCTACTTTAGGGCAGGACTGGATTGCGTTCGGTGCCA
>NW_009609496.1:0-564 GCF_000690535.1 Cariama cristata
ACCGCAACGAATGTGCTAACTGACTTATCTCTGCCGCCGCCGGCACCGCGCCCCAGTTGCCCACGGGCACGAACCCTCCGCCGTCCCCTCCCGTGCCGGTGCATCACCACCCCCAAACACCAGTGGAGGAGGAAGGTGGGGAAGGAGGGAAGGGGCTGCCGTCACCAAAAGACGGGCAACCTCCCCTTTGGTTGCTGACTCAATGCGGCTTGCCGCCGGCGGCAGAACAAGCTGGGGCATTAACAGCTTGCGCTCGGGTCCGGCTCTGCTGTTGGCACGGAGAGAACCGTAAACACCGGTGCAAGGTGCAAAGTTTATTCGAAAGGACTGGGCTGCGCCGGAGAAGGCGCGTTTACACGCACGCGGGCAAAGGGCACCGGTGCAATAACCGGGAAGGCTCCGGCTGTTGCCGGCACTGCCTCAAGGAGCTAAAGGGGCCGCTCCGGTGTTGTTTTTGTTGGAAAAGGGGTGATTTTGTAGCTCAAACCCCTGCTGCCCCGGGGCTTTGGTCTAAGAGGTGTAATCTGGCAGCTGCCTGCACCGGAGAGGGGCCGGAGTACGCGG
>NW_009609496.1:939-7172 GCF_000690535.1 Cariama cristata
CCGCGCCCCGGGCCCGCGGGGGGCCGCCGTCATCTCCGGCGCGGTGGTTTAATCGCCGGTAAAGGCGATAATTTGGTCTTACCCAAGGCTCCAGCCAGCCCCGCTTGCTCCTCCGGTCGGCTCGGGCTGCCGCGCTCTCCTCAACTCCATCGTCTCCTCCTGGTCAGAGCCCCTGGAGGGGTCAAGTCTCAAAACCGAGAGTTTAAGGTCATTAAAACCGCAGAAAAGGGCAAATATCTTGAATTTCGGGGTTGTTTTTTTTTCAGAGGCGGGAGGCTGCGGCGGCACGCGCCGTGGAACGAGGCGTCGGGAGACCACGACATCAAGAGTTTTGTGTTTATTTGTCTACATTCAGCTTACTCCCGATGTACTGCCCGAGGGATTCGGGCATACAAAACCCACTCTTTTCCCACTGGTTTTTAAAATAAAATCTTCACTTATAAAACTGAAACACTAAAGCATTAAAATACAGAAAGCTCGTGTAACTCACTTCACAAAAGCATTAACAGATGACATATCCCTTATCTATTTAAAGCCATACCGTGCTCACACTTCCACGTCAATTTTTAAATAGAAAAAGGATACTGAAGTTGTATTAACTCAAAATAAAAACAAAAACAAAATAATAATTCCTATTTAGACAAAGTCGTAATGGCAACTAACAACCCATTAAATACAGAGATGCCCAAAATACAGCTAAGGATGGAATTACAGGTACTCAACCATTAGTGACGGTACCACAAAGAGCACTGCAACATGGAAACGGGGGGAGAAAAAGGGGGAGGGTTGGGGTTTTTTTGTTGTTTTTGTTTTTTTTTTTTTTACCGTGTTTACCGTGACGTGGTAAAACTGAATATTCAAAGTGGCGGGGCGAGCGTGGGAGACAACGAAGCTCCGTGCCCGCGGAGGAAGGGGCGGCTTTATCTGTACTGGTAATTCATGCTGTGGTCGTTTCTGCCGTAGCCGCCTTGGGACGCTTGGTAGGAGCTGGGGGGGCCGCTGTAATTTTGGCCTGAACCGGGGGAGTTGTAGTTGGATTGCGAGGAATATCCGCCTGCGGAGGGGGAGAAGGCAGAGAGAAGCTCCGTTACGACGGCGGCGGGGAAATAAAAAGCGACTTTAATGCGGAATCGGGAGCTTTTACTCCGATCCGGGACGCGCCGGCACACAGGATGTAAAGGCGCCGCCTTGGCGAGGAAAAACATTACCAGGAAGTGTCGCATACTGACCTTGCTTACCTTGGTACGAGGACCCTCCGCCCCCAGATCCTCCCCCATAGCCCCGTAAAAAAGCCGGTGTTGTAGGAGGCACCTCCCGAGTAGTTGTTTCCTCCACCTCCGCGGCCGCTGTTGCCGCCGTAACCTGGAAGGGAGAACGCGGTGAGCGCGGTCGGGTCTCCCCGGCAGCAGCTCTTGCCTTCGCCGCACCCGGCGAGAGGTTTTGTCTGCTGTCGGTGGCGAAAGGGAGGGTTATTCGAGGGGAAGCGACTGCCAGGGGCTCAAGGAGCGAGAGTTCGGCCTCCTCCCCTCTCCTCGGGCTGCCAAAAAGCTTTCGGTAGGACATCAGACCCCAGGTGGTTTCCCGGCCGCTTTCTGAGCTCCTTCACCCAAACCGAACGGAACCAGGGCGCTTTAAGCCCCCCCAAGTTCGTCGGTGGCGAAAGGGAGGGTTATTCGAGGGGAAGCGACTGCCAGGGGCTCAAGGAGCGAGAGTTCGGCCTCCTCCCCTCTCCTCGGGCTGCCAAAAAGCTTTCGGTAGGACATCAGACCCCAGGTGGTTTCCCGGCCGCTTTCTGAGCTCCTTCACCCAAACCGAACGGAACCAGGGCGCTTTAAGCCCCCCCAAGTTCAGGGAATCGCAGGGCGGTTTGGGTGGGAAGGGACCTTGAAGACGTCCTGCGGTGGAGGACACCCTTGACCCGTCGCTACGGATCCGGCAAAAAGTCGTTCCCTCGTGTAGGACCGAGCGTTTCCAAATCCCCTTTTTCCTCCCCCAAAATAAGGCAGCCAGCTACTCACTGAATTTACTCTCGTAGTTGTAATCGGAGCCCCCGCCGCCAGGCGAGTTGTAGGAGTTGGAGTAGGAGGAGTAGTTGCCTTGGCCGTGGTTGTAGCCTTTCTGTTTGCCCTGCGGCGGGCCGTAGTTGCTGTACTGGTTCTGGTTGTAGGACTGTTGTTGCTGGCCCTGGTGGGACTGATACCCCGAACCGTATGAGGGTTTTTGCTGTCCTCCGTGCTGTTGTTTCTTTCCGCCGTGTTTCGGAGGAACCGGTGAGTTGTAGTTATCACCGCCCTGGTAGTAGGAGCCGTAGCCGGAGGAAACGCCACCACCGCCGCCTCAGCCGCCGCTCCCCGAGTTGGAGTGGCCGCCGTTGCTGTAGAATTGGCCTAAACAGAGAAAAAAGCGTCAGCCCTGGCAATGGGGTTTGGGTTTGGTTTTTTTTTGGTGAGGGGTGGCAGGCAGATTTGGTGCTATTTTTTAAAGGTTAAGGCTCAGAACGCGGCGAGATTTTACCCTCGCCAACGCAAGGGTTCAGGAGCGGTTCTGCTCTTAGGCCAGTGAAAGGTTTAAGAAACCCCACGCGAGGTCGAGAGGCGAAAGATCTCGTTCGTTTAAGCAGACGGGGAATCGTGAAGTACATCGACGCCGTACCGTGGCCCGGTCACCCCAACACCGCAGCTAGCGCCGCGCAGCCGGTTCTCTCGCAGCTTTAATTCCAGTCCGACCCGCAACGTTTAGAACTAAGCTCAGGGCTACGGCGGTTTCTTTAATGCGCGATACAATAACTAACAGTAATTACTACTTCAGAGCTCCACAAAGATTTAAAATCTGGTGCCCGAACTACATTTGAGACACGTCAGCCATCGGCGGCAGCTGACGCGCAGTCTCCGCAGCCCAGGGACGCGGTAAACGAGGACGAAATCTCGTTCCTGAAATGAGGAATGAAGACGACATCCACGCGGTTCGCTCTGACACAGCGAGCCACCCGTCCGGATCGAGGCGGCGAGCGGGCAGCAACAATCCCACGGGAAGGAAGACGTGCGTGCACAGTTTTATCCGATCGTGCAGCACCATTTACCTCGAAATTGGGGTATTCCGTCTGGGATCCAAGGTTACCGAAAACCTCTAACGGATCAAAATACTCCAGAGAGCCCGGACGCGACGGCGCTGGTCACAGGCCAGGGTTAGTCTGGGTTTAGTTTTATTTACCAAGAGTACTACAGTCGAGATCTTCTTTTCCTGCCCAATTTCTGCAGGTTGAACTTCGGGGCGTTCTTGGCGTTGGGCTGAGCGTGAGGAGATTTACCCTACGGCCAGACTTGCCCTGTTCCAAACTCAACTTAATTTCAAGGAATAAAAGCCGCTAGAACCGAACTAAAAACCGGCACCAGCGTCCCTAAGGGCGTGTACGCTGGGGGAAGGGAGCTTCGCCTCCCAAAGAGGGACAGATTTGCCAGCACCTCCTCTGAAACGGAGGAGAGGTGGGGGGAGAATTTAATTAAAAAGGAGGCAAAGAGTAAAATCTCCTGTCCTTCGTTTCTGCAATTCCGTGTGAAACTACCGGGACGACTCACGGTGAAGCCGAATCCCAGTTCCTAAACTGGAGGCGGGGGTATGTGGGTGCGTTGCGAAGAGCTGCAGCTCCTCAAGGCACCCAGCTTTTCATTTTGGGGTCGTTTCATGGATTCTTCCCTGCGCTACACTAAGACTTTCTCCCCAAGATTTTTTTTCCTCCCCCCTCCTTCCGCAGAAGATCACCGTTTAGTCGTGCAGAAACGAGGTTCTGTAATAAATTTCTCTCCAGCCAAGACCACCAGGGTTGTAGGAAAAAATTTCTCCGCTGAACGAGAGACACCTCGCTCCGTCACTCGTATTAAAGTCCCCGTCTTTGCTTCAAGCGCCTCTGGAAGGAGCACAGCGAGGGGTTATGACCGGCACTGTGTAAATCGGAGCTGCAGATGCTGGAAGTCGGTCTCTCCCAAGTCAGTATTTCTGGAATTGCCATTTTATACCGACACTTCATATTTAACTATGAAGTTTTAATGCTGTTCGACGTCGGATTATTTTCGACTTGCCCCAAAATCAAAGCGAAGGAAGAAAAATACCCAGACTCTAACATGTAGTCGCTTACAAACCGGCAGTTTTCCCACCTCACTCAGGACGGGATCTACTCCTTTGTACACAAAGTCATTCTCTCAAACGACAGCTTTCAAAAATAATAGGGCATGCATTATTATTATTATTTTAATTACCCACTAAACTCCTTAGACTTCTTTGTTTAAACCTTGGACTTTTTTGTTTAAACCTGGTGCTTCCTAGGTCTGAGGTTTTTTTTTTGGTTTTTGCTGTGGTTTTGTTTAATCACAGAGTTAACTCAAACGTTGTTGAGCCTGACAAATTAAACGAACGCAGGGGCGCAGGCTTCGCAGCTGAAAACAGTGACAAACAAAATACAGTTTTTAAAAAAAAAAAAACCAAATACCGTATCAAGAATAAAGGACCAAACACTCGGAATTCAGACTCGGCTCTCAACCGGCCAATTGCGAAACTTCCCGTGATTCCCGATTCCGGTGATTTTTTTGTTTTGTTTTTAAATTTTCCAGGCGATTTAAGCACTTCTAAGGCGAGGAGCGTTCTTCGGCGTGGCTGCCGAGCCCGCAGCCGGGAGGAGCTTTGCCGTCAGGTGCTTTAGGCCCTTTATGCTTGGCTCAAGAACGGCCATTTCCACGTTAACGAAGGAAATCCATGCATTTTCCAGAAGTTACTAACATGGTTACGACTAATCCCTGCTGCCTGGATATTTATTGTGATCAGGACGGGAAGCACAATTACAATACCTGGGAAAGTACACTAGCTACCAGCCACAATAAGTCACATCCCTCAGCGTTAAATCCACCAGCGTGTTACAAAGGATGCCGGAGTAAATTTTAGCACACACGATTCCACGTACAAGTCAACATTTCGCATGCGTGAAAAGCTGGGCTGGACTATATTCAGAGATGTTGAAAAGTCTTCCCAATCTCGAGAGGCGTGTACCCAATTGCTGGGATTTATTAAAAGGCTCAAATTTTGTACAAAACCTGCTGTAAATTAAGACAAAGGTAGATTAAAACACTCCAGTTTCTTAAAAATAAAGTAATGCTTTCCATAAAAAGCAAAGGTGGGCTTTTTGCCTTTACGCCGAACGGAGCTGGCTTGGAAATTTGTGCCAAGTGCACAAAAAAGCCCCCACGTTCTCGGATAATCGGTTCCCCCTGTGGTGTACATCGATACAACCAAGTTCAAAGGCAAATCACAATAAAAACTGCCACTGTCTCGAGTTCTGCAGGCTAAGAGAGTTTCAGACAAGCTGCGGTGAAAAGCCACTGTTGAGAAACCCAGTGAAGCACAGGGACACAGCACGAACACTTTGGGTTTTGGAGTTCGAGAAAATTGGAGTAAAAAGCTGTTTTTTGTGCAATACTTTTAGATGCTCTAGGAAGACCCAAAATCATGATAGCCGTAGCAGTCTGTGAAAAAGTCACCTACAGAAGGGGGAGACAGAGCAGAGAAAAAAAATTAGAATTCTTTTGAAGATGGCAAAATGCGCCACATTTGAAAGTCATGTTTTAGATTTCTCTGCTCCTGTCACCCCCCAATGAAGGCTTCTTCGCAAGACCAATCGCTGGGTGTTTTCAGGGAAATCACATTCAAAAGTGTGGCCGATAGCTTCACGTGGCTTAAAGCAGAGAAATTTAAAATATTCACAGTTCGAGAGGAAACGTGAAGTCACCTGGATTCGCGTTTTCACTTTTTAACGAGTACACGAGCTATCTTTCATTACTTCTCATTCAAAAAAGCGGAAAAAAAAAAAAAACACCAAAAAAGAGAGAGAACCCCTTAAGGGGGCTTCCGTGCAAGTGCATCACCGCACGGTGCGGCGCGACCCGCTCCGAGTTTCACACCCCCAGCGGATCGATGCGTTTCAAAATTTAAGACGAAAAACCAACACTTACTATAGCCTGCCGTCGCCGAATTGCCTCCGTACCCATAGCTTCCGTATCCAGCACCTAGAGTAGAAGAAAAATATTTCAATAAAAGGGAAAAAAACGGAAGCACACAAAGGCCTCGTATTTCCCGGCAGGCTACAGGACACCAGGGATTCATTCGCCCGTGGGGGTCTGGGTAGGTTTAGCGTGGAAAGAGGCGCAGGCAGAGTCTCACCTGCATTCATGTAGCCGCCGCGAATGCCG
>NW_009609496.1:7203-9648 GCF_000690535.1 Cariama cristata
TCGGCCTCTGCCGCGGCCTCGGATGTTGCCGCCTCTTCCACGACCGCGCATGTTGGGCGGAGGGGGCACTTCGTTGTGCATGGGACCCCCCATTCCGAAACCCGGGTTGTGCTGCTGAGGGAAGAGAAGGAGGATGTTACCCAGCTCCGGCTTCCCAACCGCACCCGGCCTTGCCTCCGAGGCAAAAACGAACCTTGCGGAAGGAGACGGGGAGTTCCAGAACGCGTTGGGTACCCGTCCCCCTCGAAAAGAAGAGGGGCTAAGCAAAACGCAGCGGGGCTGGGCACCAAATAAGGGTCAATCGTCAGAAAACAGAAGGCGTTTGCTGTAAAACTTGATGGTACTTCCGCTATCAAGCCCAACGGCCGCTGGCAGATCCCGGTTTCCCTCCACACCTTGAATTATTTCCCCTCCCAAAAAGGGATTAAAACCGCAGAGTGGGAGAACGAGGGTACTGCAGAAACGTTAGTTATGCCATAAAGTCGCCGGATTGTGAATTTACTTACTTTTACGGCAAACTTGGGTCCTCCCCGAGCTGGCACAGGGGCTCTCTTCTTCTTGTTTTGCTCAATGGCAACAGGAGCATCTGGAAACAACTTCTCCAGCGCGGCCAGAGCAGCGTAGGCTTTCGCCACCTTTTTATTTGAACCGGCTCCTTGGAATTTCTGCCCGTCAACCTCCACCTTTGAAAGGGATTAAATCATCGCAGGTAAGCGGAAAGGGTAGGAATCGAAGCTGCCACTTGGTGAAATTAACCGTTTTTTAACAGTTTTAACCGCAGACAATTCCAGAAGTCGGAAGCATTCGAAATCAGGTCGGGCGAGGCTTTGAGGAACCTGACCCACCGAAAACCTCCCCGCCCGCCAGACGACCTTTAAAAGGTCCCTTCCAACCCAAACCGCTCTCTGATTTTCCGATTTTAAATTCTTTAACTAAGGTCACGAATTCCAGACGCCCGAGTTGGAACAGAGGCACAGGGAGAGGACCAGAAGTCACCTCACCTCCATGACAAAGCGCTTGTCGTGGCTGCCGCCCGTTTCCGAAATCAGTTCGTATTTCAGCCCACGCCGTTTCTCGTTGAGCTCCATCACGGGATTCTTGCCATGCTTCGTCAGAATTGGTCCCTGTTGTTTCACATTCTGTGAGCAGAGAAGTGGTGATGAAACTTCAAGAAAACCCCTAACGGACCTCAATCTGCTTCTCAAACGCGTCCTTTAGAAAATATCTTGAAAACGGTAAGCTTGCCTGATGTTTTTATGGCGGACATTGTTATCGTGACAGTAACGGAACTGTACAGCACGCCGTTACAGCGACCTGTTGCTAAAAGGCGCTCCCGATCATGTCCTACCACATCATCCCAAAGAATCGGCGGGGCCCGCTTCCCCCTGCTCGACCGCGCTCACCTCTGGGGTTTGATCTGAAGGAGGAGACGCAGCAGTGGGCGTCGAGACAGTTTCGACTACAGGAGGAGGAGCGACGACGACGGGTTTCTGTTCCGTTTCCTCTGCCGATTCGTCTCCTTTCCCAGACTCTTTGCCTTCCACTCCTGTGGGTAAACCCATATCTTGCAACACCTAGGGCAAGGAGAGTCGGAGAGGAGATTACTGAACAGCACCCACCTCAAAGAACCGCTGCCTCTCACGTGCCCTACTCGTTTGGGGGTAAATACTCCAAGCAGGCTGCTCGAGAATCTTTCTGTTAATTCCGGTCGAGCACTCGGCGTTCCCCACATCCCACCGGCACTAGGAGGTACGAACTCCTCTGCCCCGAGACTTCACGCGCAACAGACCACGCCGTCTGGGCGTTTAACCTCTCCCCTGTCTGTCCCGACAGGTTTACGACATTTTTCGTACACGGTTGTCCTGGTGGCCGTCATCGCCATCAATCAGATCGCCTTTTTCAACTTCCGAGAGGTCGGCAATCAAACGGCCTCCTAACGAGAGCCCTCTGGCAGGAATTTAGGTAGGCGGGCAGCTCTTACCTTCACCGCCACGTGCAATTTGGCCGTCTTTTTGGAAGGTCCCGATGCCTCAAACGTGCTGCCATCGATTTCCACAGACATTGTAAAGATGGGAGCGTGAACAGGGCCGGTCTGAGAGACGAGTTTGTACTGGAGCCCAGGCTTTAGTTGGTTTAGTTTCATCAGCGCATTCATGGCCTGGGGAGGTTCGAGTTTTTCCTCTGAATAGAGAGAAAAAAAACCCAACATATCCAAAGTTTGTGGATGTTTGTCATCTCTTTCAAAGAAGCATAACCAATTTCAGACAAGTTCTGAACTGTATTTTCCTCCTTGCGAGAGTTTAAGTTATACCAAGTAAAAATCTTACAGTGTTAAGGTTCGGTTTGCTTTTTGTTTTCAATTCACGTGCCCTGTATACCCCTATTTACAGCATCACCCAAGACCAAACACTTGCAAGGGTTCTTCCGCAACCTGCCCCCCGCCGC
>NW_009609496.1:9675-18258 GCF_000690535.1 Cariama cristata
TACCTACCTCTCGTTAACTCAATACCTTTTTTCTGAATCTTCTTTTTCTTTTTGCTGGGAGATTTCTCCTCTCCGTCCTCCTCCATTGGACGCTTCATCGGGGTGACAGCGTACGTTGTACTGGGAGGAATCTGGACTGTAACAACCGGAACAAAAAAGCCCCTCAGGATTTCGGTTTCCAGCAAAAGCCTCGGAAAGGTGATTTGGGTTTGGTTGTTTTGGTTTTGTTTTGTTTTTTTTTTCGCCGAGCACCTACCAGTATAGTCAATGGGGTTTTCGTTCTTTGGTTTCTTGGGCATTTTGGAAGGTAGGGGATCCATCCCCAAGACTTTGTGAAGCTGGCCAAAAGCAGCAAGTCTCAGAGCATGCTAGAAAGATGAAAACACGTGTTACTGGGAGGCGCAAGCGGCTACGCCAATCTCTGTTCCCTGCACAGTTTCAGACAGGAACATTCTACCCACCCCTACACAGAAATCCTCATCAGTTTAAATAGGACTCTCTGAATTTTCGAGGTTCGACCCAAAATACGGGTCACGGTAGCAAGTCGCTATTTAAAACCTGAGACTTTGCTTCTGGTTGGCCAAGCTACAAATTCCTTATCGGTGTGGGACCCATTTGTATTTCTTTTACTCGACTGGATATTAAAAAAGTTAACACCGACCTCCGTGAGGTTACTATACTACCATTAACCAATATGGAAGTTCAGAGTCAGTTGAACTGATGTAAGTTTTCGTAACATCTGTAGTCAAAACTATACCTGAGCACTCTGTGTGATATCTTCCCTTTGTTGTCTGTCTAGATGCCCAATAGCATCAGTGGCTTCTTTTTCACAAGGATCATAAATACCAGAACCATCTGAAGGCAGGAAACAAGGAAGATATGCAGAGAATTATCCTGGTGTTTTCTAAAGAAACTAAACTAAGTATTCCCTTGGCATCAATCAACACTCATCTCTCGAAGAACACGGACTGACATGATCCATCCAATGTCCAACATTCTGAAACTCGCCTGGACTATTTTTTAAATTTTTTTTTACACGTACAATGAGCAGCGGGGCCGGTCACGAACCACTCAGGGAACCAAAGTTACGCTTGCAGCAACTGGTGCCTCTCTCTACGGGGGTTTAACGTCATGGGTCCGTAGCTCTGAACACACGTGCCCTACGTAACGGCAAGGTACTGCAGTACCCGTGTAGGCCGGGGGCTTTTCTGAGCTCCGAATCTAAGCTGCCCGCACCGTATAACAAGGGATTTCTCAAACGCTAAGGCAAGGTCACCGCGCCTCGAAGCTTCAACCCCGTTTTCACTTCGGCTTCGCTCTGAAATGTAAATGCAGAGAACCACCTAACCTGGCATCACGATTCCCGAGGCAAGGCATTCTAGAACTCTCCTCAGAGCCTCGCCAGCGCCCATGGGTCTGTTAGCAGTTCCGATAGATTTCTCACACAGCAGCTCTAGAGGCTGAAAGACAGTTTGGAGAAGTGAGAGAAGCAAAGGGACGGGCTCGCGCGGCGATTACGGCTAGAAGCTGCTTCCCAGTCACAAAACCATCACACGATTTACGCCGTAGGAATTGTCGGCCGACGAAATGATTTACGCCGTAGAGGTCTGACACGCGTCTCTGAAGGGCGGGAACTTGGTTCGTACCCTATACGCCTCTAACTTAGGGAACGGAACGTGCGCAGACCACAGAGAGCTGAACACCAGCTGGGAGAAGCGGTAGCAAACCCCAGAAAACAGAACAAAAAAAGGAAAATTACCCATCCTCTCAGCGGCGCCCAAGTAGGAACCCGAGTACACAGATCTCGCAGCACTCGTATCACGATGACGCACGACTTCAGCCCGTTAGCCCTGGCCTACAATAAGAAGCAAAAGCAGACAAACATTCAATAAAAACACCAAAACTGCTCCTTTGCAGACATTCATTTTTGCCGTGCTACTTTGTCAAGGGTAAACAGTATTTGGCATCACCGTTTTATAACTTAGAACTGTAGTGTAACAAAGGCAACATTACTCTTAACACAAAGCAGCAGCTATGCAACTACTCTTTAAAAAAAAGGTTCCTTCCGAACGTTTAATTCGCTTAAGTGCTTCTTTAGCAACTGTACCGTTGACAGACGCTAAGTTCAGCACGTCTAACTACCATCCGACGTTAAAGTATTTTAAATAAAAAGAACAAAAACAACAACAACAAAACAGTTAGCCCCTTAATAGCTTACAATTTTTTTTTTTTATTATTTTTTTTTTTCTACTTAAAGACAAATATAAGAACAAAATGCAAACCTGGAACCACTTGGCGTGTCGCAGTGACGCCAAGGCAGCAAGGCATTTCTGCCTGTCCAGAACGTCCGGGGAGTCGTTGACTGATAGCGTTTCTATTCGTGGATGGAATAAGAAGACAAGGCACAGTTTGACCAAGGGGGTTCTGTCAGGCGGAGAGGGGATGAGGCAGCTTCCTAACGGGCAGCAGAGGCTCCCAAAAGATCCTGATCTAGAACCTGAACCTGGAAGGAGGGGTCTGCAGTGCGCTTTGCCTGGCGGCCTCGCTTAGAAATTAAAACTGCAGAGAGGGAGGGGGGCGGATGATGACGTTCAATGAGCAGGGGACGGACTGCGATCTATTCTGCGAGGAGACGGGGCGTGAAACTCGATGGGAGAGGACAGAAATCCTTTACGACTCAAATGAAGTGGTAGCATACGAGGCCGTGAATAGGTAAAACAAAGGGAAATAATTTAAAATAAAACACCCACTCTTTCGTTTAGCTTTAGTGGAGGAGTGGGGGGCACAGAAAAAAGGTTGTTGAGGATCAAGGGAACCCCCTCCGCCCATAAGGCTTGACTGCCCTGGCCCCAACCCGTGACAGAGAGCGTCCTGTTGGTCAAAGGTCCAGCGTCCCTAAAATTGACAAACTAGAAGGCTTGGTAGACGAGGTCAGAGATCAAAACCATAGACAGTCAATAGAGCACAAAGATATTGTCCAGTCTGTGCTGCAGCAAAACTGAAGATATGGTTTGCAAAAAGCTCAAAAGCTTCTGAAGACCAGGGTTTTAGATAAGGCTAGTGCACGGAGCGAGCGTCCGAAACCCGCCACGTTCGACGGCGCGATGCCTACGACACAGAACCCATCGCCATTCGAGCGCAACAAAAAATAAAAAATAAAAACGTCCGTGACTTCTTATTCCAAAGGGAATTTGAGAACGAATGGAGAAGCTAACTTTATCCAAAACTCTGCATCTGGAATTCTGGAAAACTTTAGCTGATGAAACAGCCAATCGAGGAGACCCAGAGCACCTATCATTCTTGCTGCAACACAAACTGTCTGGAACATCCAATTTCATGTACATGCAAGGCATTTAACAAGAAGCCTTCGAGATTTTATGTTGTTGTTTGTTCGTTTGGTTTGTTTTTTTTTTTTTTAAAATGTATCTGGTTCATATTTTTATGTCACTGTGCAGGCCACTTACATGGCTAGGTACAAAACAAGATTAATACAACAAGATGACGGATTAGTGAACTAAAGGCTTGAGTCAAAAATAAAAATAAAGAATAAAACCAAAAAGGAGCAAAATACCATCTGAAAGGTGCTACTCAGTTTCGGAAGCTCAGTCCGAACAAACCGTAACCGTGATCTCATGAGGTTGGTGCTGTCTTACGGAATTTTCAATTTGCACAACAAAAATAATTGCGGCCGCTTCGGCTGAAACTGAAGAGCACGCTTTCCCAGTGAATTAGCAACGGAAAAGTACGGGTTTCCAACCGACTGTCGGCCGTTTTCGGTCTTCCATACCTCCAGCTAACTGTTTTTCCATTTCTTCTCTGACTACAGGTGACGTCAAGTGGATGGTCAGTGTCAACGGCGGCTCTTTTGTGTTCTTAATGACAATTGCAGCATCGCCGACCGACTGGATTATTTCGTATTTGTCTTCGGTTATAGCCTGCAACACAATTTCACCACTTAGCAAAAGTCCAATTCATTCCCGAGCCATTTCCAACAACCTTTCCCAACGAAAAAACCCAAGGTCTAAAACTTCAGGTAAGAAAGAGAAGTTCATTTAACAAGGTAACTCCAGAATAACACTGCACACTGAAGAAAATTAACCTGAGAGAAAGGGTATCGGAACAAACGTCATCCCTGCCTTTTTAACCATTGAACAACCTTTTTTAGAACGGGCGCGCACAAGCACTGAGAGGTTTTACTCACAGCAAGCTGTACTCCGAGATTGTCAGCTACTTTCTCCAGGAGATCTGTGGTGGGTTTATCTTTGCACAAAAGAACCAGCTCAAGGTCCAAGTCCCCCTTCAGTAACAGGCCTTTTGCTACAAGCCCTACGCGCATCACTCCACGCAGGGTCCTCGTCAACTGCTCCGTCGCCTTCTGATCCCTGCAAACACACAGGCTACGCTCGCGACGGCTTCCACGTTAAAAGAATTCACCGCAGGCGGGTAAGCACGAAGGCTCAACCCAAGCTAAGGGGTCGGTCCGCAAAGATTAAATACGATGCACGACCCCCTCGCTGAAGGATTCGCTACACCTGCACGGGAAAAGTCGCTGCGACCCCAGCTCAGTTAATTCCTCTTAATTCCACAGCCAGGGAAAACAACCCTTCCACCTTCAGGGAGCGGATTTTTACTAATCTGAGTAAGAAGGTGCTACTCCCTCCGACAGCGCCCTTTACAAGGACGTGTTCGGTGATGTTCCTTACCCTCCTTCCTTGTTTTCCTCTTCGGCCGCCGTCTCCATGGACTCTGTCTCCGGCTGCTCCCCACTGACTTTTTCTTGCTCGTCGATCCAGTCGGACACAGCTTTGAGCGCTCGCTCCGTGTGGGACACCATATTCTGAACTGCCTCCAACTCCTCCTGCGTCGGGTAAACGGCCGAGTGTTTGGCCATCACGTGGCGGTCGTCGTTCACGAAAATACGCATCGGTCGCTGAAAAGGGATTTTGAAACAATTTTAGAGAGCGCCGAAACGCAGATATATCTCCCGCCAGTCTGAAACCTACCGATCCTTACCATTTTTGCTTTCGAATGTCTGTCCAAGCGTTCCAAAATGTGCTTATTTAGATTCTTCCACCAAAAAGACTGTACCAGTACCACACTCTTCTGTAATCTGAAAGCAACAGAAAGCCGGTTAGCGACGTCGGCAGGCTGGTCCATCCCCGCAGCCTGCTTGCCGAGCGTACCTAGGAACAGAAATAGCTGTCACTGATAATCGGAAGGAAAAACAGGAATTAGAAGCAGATGGGACTCGTTAGCGAAAGCCCAGTTTTCTGCTCCTGACGACTTCTCTCCTTAAGACCTGAACAGGGCCCACGGTAACGGTTACAGCCAGGTTCGTCACCCCAACTTGCACGCGCTGCTGTCCAAGGAGGTTTGCGTTAATTGCTCAGTTTTACCTGCCCGGCAGCTTTAACGAGCACCACACGCTCGTTTACCATCCAACAGCTCGGCCGCGCACGCCACACCAGGCAAACGCTGTGAACCATTCCCTCGTACCATCTCCCCAAGAAGCAAAAACATCCCAGCAGCCTGAGCTGCACCCCACCGCTCGGTTTTTCCCTCCTACTTTTCGTTCGCGGCCCTCAGCGGCCCCCGGTGTATTATTTTGGCTCATTATTCCCAACAGGCCTTGCCATTAAAATTGGATTTTTTTTTTGTCCAAAGCTCCCGCTCATACTTCTAAAACAAAGTGTGCTGAAGGCGAAGCACTCCCCGATACACCCCGGAGAAGCCCGCGGTGGGAAAACAAGCTAACAGAATTCCACGAGGTAAAGAACCAGGTTGCCATCGCCTGGTTGCCGAGCGAGGTGATAACTTTCATTCAGAAGCGACTATTTGTAAAGATCTCTTTGCCATATACCGCTTTGTACCCCAAATTCATTCTCTGGCCCCAAAGTAAGCACGCCTGCTTTTAATTAGGATCAAAACGTGACAAGTTCGGTAGCTGCACCGAGTCTCCTCACTTACTTTCTCAGGAGGAAAAAGTATAAACTTGCAGCAGCAAATCTGCTTTTGAAGCGAGCGCTCACAAGTCTGAAAATTCAACAGATTAGGCCGAAATTACAACAGCTTGTTTCCAAAAAAGAAGCCGTTTTCGAGGGGAATTGACCCACTCCGACAGCCCGAGCCCCAGCCGGGGCAGCGAACTTCTTTTGTTAAAACTCAAGCGCTTTGTTCCTCCGTTTTAGCCTTTGAGCAGAGAAATATTTGCGTCCTGCGGGACGAATTTATGCTTTGTGGGAGAAGAAAGCTTCCCAAGATCGCCTTCAGACGCGAGCAGGCTTCCGGCAAGAACTTCAAAATGCCACCTCGCACCCACTGGGATCGACTCTTCGGCATCGGTAACGTCGTTTGCCACGCAACTAGCCTAAGAGTCAGCAGTTGCTTGATTCACGGTCATTAATTTGACCAAATATCTTTAATAAACCCCTTGATTTACCTCAAAATGAAACTGCACGGGGGCAAACCCAGTCCTGCAAACACCCGATATTTGCTGGTAGCTCCAAGAATCGTTCAGTGCCATTTAAAAAAAACGAACCTCAGTGCCTGAAGATGTGGATGTGGCGGTTCAGGGGTGGATTTGGCAGTGCCGGGTTAACGGTTGGACTCGATAATCTTAAAGGTCTTTTCCAACCCAAACAATTCCGTGGTGGAGATGAAGGTCATCGTCATCTGCATCCACCCGCTGTTTCACTTCATTTTACAACCAAGTACGCATCAAAACTGCCTGGTAGCTAAAGCTTTCAAAAACACTGCTGGAGAAAGCCAGTCACGCCTCAATTATTCCAGAGCTCACAACCAAACCCCACTTTTCTGGGAGTCCTGCCGTTTTGAAAGAGTTTCGCTCAAAATGAAACCAGACTGAAGTTCGGTTTTGTTTTTTTTTTTTCCACTGGAACCTACCCCGAGTCGTCCCGTTCCCAGCCTCGCCGGTAATCGCCACGCACAGCTCCCAAACTCACTGTTTTACTTTTTACACTCTACAGATGACACAAACTGCAAGCAAGCCTGACCGATCTTAAGGATAAATCCTGCAGGATACTGGAATAATAATAATAATAAAAAAGAACAAATAATTAACTGCCCAAATAGCGCTTTACCAGAGCAATGCCATTATAACTCTATGAAGTAACACAAAGGGCCTGGGCAGAAATCGGGACCCTGCTGCGCTTCTCGTTTTACATACAGAGCTGGGGTTCACGACCTGAAGAATTTTTGAGGATAAAGCCGGGAAAGCTCACTTCCTCGAGGCACCGTCGCTGTACGGACTCCGTATGCTACGGCACAGGAATCCCTCCGATTCCAATCCTGCAAATATTTATGCACAGGACAACTTTGGTATTGTTACAGATCCGGATCTAATTGTAATTAAGCCCAGATGTTAAGAGGAGGGAGGATTATTCCCAAGCTACCTGCAAGAACCCACACGGCATCTTCTCACGTTTGTGGGTGCCAGCCCCTCAACCCACTCCTCCTTCGGACTGGACCCCAAACAACTCCTCCACTCTGTACGCAGTTATTTCTCCTCAAAGTTCCCTGAATTTCCTCCGAGCAAGGTAAGAAATTAGTAGAAACCCAACCTAGCGAGGCAGCTGTTTCTACAGTCAGAAAATACTACAACAGCCTGAGAAACGAGAATCCCGGTTCCTGCGATTTCTAAAGAGGGACGTTTGCGCTCTTCTTGAAATCACCGAGGTTCGTTTCTAGTGAGAACCCAGGAGCTGACGCCGCAGCATCACAGGATTCACGCCTCTTGGGGAAAAGAATCACAGAACAAGTTAAACACACGCAAACGTGCTCAGTAACACACAATTCCCGACATGGCTCTTGAGGCTGACTGTCGTTAAAATGTGAGAAAAAGGAGAAACTTTGAAATTCCACCCTTGTTTAAACCTCACCTGCTCTGCTCTCACCCTCCTACGGTTTCCACTACCAGCTTGATTTCACCAACTTTCCACTCCGATGGAAGGAGCAGACAGACTCCCCGAAACATTTGGTTGGGGGGTGGGTAAGAAAATTATAAACAGAACGCAAAAGGTTGAAACTTCTGCCCTAGATAAGGGGAAAGTTAAACACGGGTGAAGAAGCACATTCCGTTTTAGGTTTTAAGTAAGAATTATGCATTTTTAATCCGTGTTTTTAGCCTGTCGTACCTGAATAAGATGCCTGAAGGAGCGCAAAGCTTTAACGCCTCGCTTTTGTTTGCGGAGGGATGGCTAACCCTGGCAGGCAAAGCCCTTCCAGGTCTAAGGACACCGACAGCATCTCTTCCCCGGCACAAGGGCTACCTGGCTGACCGCAAACAAAAGCTGTCGGCTCTCGCGAAGCCGCAGCAACACGCGGGATTTTTTTTTTTTGTTTTGTTTTATATTTTCTTTTTTCTCTGAACCATCCAAAAACTGAGCGGCTAGAAAATAACGGGATTGATGACAAGAAGGGGAACGGCGAGGAAGGGATGGGAGAGGCCGGGTAAAACCCTGGGGAGGGAAGTTTAGGAGAGGAGAGCGCGGTCCTGTCCCTATGGGGAGGAGAGCAGCACTTAAATCACACCAAAGGGGATGTTTCCACACCCCCTCCCCCCCC
>NW_009609497.1:0-2289 GCF_000690535.1 Cariama cristata
GGGGGTGCCGGGCTGCGCCGGGGCACGGCCAAGGGGCCTTCCCTGGGCAGGGGGCTTTGGCGAGAGCTGGGCCCTTCCAGGGCTGGGCAGTCCGATTCTCCAGCCTGCGATGGACGTGGCCTGGAGACGCAAGGTCTCCGGGTTTTTAAAGGTGGGGAGCGGCACTGCCAGGGGCGAGGCGCACGGATGCTGTTTCACGCTCCTTATTGCTCCGTTCGATCCGGCTCCGGCAAGCCCGAAGCCAGCCTCGCAGGAGCGAAGGCAGCCAGGAATCCGGTCACGCTACAGCCAAGGTGCCTTGTCCCGAGAGTCTGCCTCCCTTGACCCCCGGGCATCCTCCCTCCGGTGCCCCGGCACCCACCGGGACTGACCGGGGACTCTGTGCCGGGAAGGTGCCGGTACCGAAGCTGTTTCCACCTGCTTTGTGTAATCGCCGGGGGAAGGAGTGGGCAGGGTTCAGCTCAGACAGGGGTCACCCAAGGAAAAGGTTGGCTAACCCTCTTCTGCTGCGGTTCCGAGCAATCAGCTGCGGCCGCACCAGTTCCCTTTTCCCCCCCGGGAGCGGGGCGACGCGGATGTTGTTGCGGACACGTCGCAGCTGTGCCCAGATCTGGGGCAGGGGAGGCTTTGAGAAACCTCTTGCTCCATAAGGGTTGCACGGATATCCCGGGTCATCTGATCCAGGCCGTCTCCGAGCGTGGTGCTGGGATGCTGGCACGGCTAAAGGAGTTGTCACAAAAGCCACTTGCTCTCCGTTAACTCCAGAGCAAGAGAAGGAGGTGACTCCAGCTGGGAGCAGGAAAGCTTGATGGTTGAGCAGGGAAAGTCCCATGAGAGATTGGGGATGTAAATCACTGTCTAGGACCCGTTCCCACCCTGCCGCTGCTTGTCACCGAAGGGAGAACGCGTTGTTTCCCTCCTCTGCATCTCAGTTTCACCTTTCTCCTTTGGGAACAGCTTTGAGGTCTGCTGATAAAGCGCTCGATAAGAGCCACGGAGGGTAAAACGTGTGCGCGTCAAGGTCTAGTCCAAGGGTTGTTGCGAGCAGCGTTTAATTCCCTGGTGGAGGTGGCACTTGGGCAGCCCGTGGTCGAGGCGAGGCTGTTTTCCAGCTGACCTGGACAAGAAGCAGCATTGATCCAGCACGCTCTCTCCTTTCCCTTCTAAATATAGCGGAAGAATGGCATCTCGCCTTACCCAGGTGCGGTTGGGTTACCGCCGCACGAGGAGCCGGCCGCTTGGCCGCAGCCCTGCTGCGAGTCCGTCCTCTTTGTCCGGCTCTTGACGGGCTCCTTCCAGCTTCTGGGGGTGCTCGGGATGGAGCCCCAGAGCCACGAGTTGGGGCAGCGGCAGGCGCCGCACCAAGAGCGAGCCACTCATCCCATTCCAGTGGCCAAAGCCACCGCTCCCGTGTGGCTGTGACCCTCAGTTGTAGCCCTGGCCCCAGCAGCATTTTTTCCCCCCCTCGAGTCTTTCCTATCCCTTGTGCCGCAGTCACTGGTTTCCCAACTATGGGAGCATCCCCGGAGCGGGACCACGTTGCTGGCTGGACTTTCACAGCCCGCAGCTGGAGGGGAGCCGGACACAAGCCATGTGTGAGGGCAGGACCGGGCTGTGCCCTGAGGATGTGCCTGCACCTGTAGGTAATTCCTTGGGATTGGGGATGGATGTGCCCAGCTGCTGCTTTTGCCCCCACGGAAGCAGGGATGGCTGCAGGCTGTCCCCAAACATGCTTGGCCTTCTGCAACCACCTCTTGTCTTACCCAGCTGCTGTGCAGGTGAAGTTAAAGACAGATTTTAACAGAGTTATCAAGAGATGCCTCCGCAGGGGGCCCAAGGACAGGGACGGCTGGGCAGGCAGCTGTAATGCATGGCAGTCTCTCCCCAGGATAATCACAAGCTGTACAAGCAGAAACTTGAGGAACTAACCAAGCTCCAGGATGGGATCTCCAGCTCCATCACACGGCAGAAGAAGCGGCTGAAGGAGCTGTCGTTGTCCCTCAAAAAGTAAGTTGGTGTCCTGCGACCGGTCGGGGCGGGACAGGAGGGGAGAGCGGCAAGGACGGGGCTATTGAATTCATCTCCTGGCTCTGATACAAACCTTACTGCAGCCTCACTGATAGCAAAGTGCTGTGGAGGTCTGGGCTCACCCAGGCAGATCTTCAGCTCCCCTTTCCTCTGCCCCAGTTTGTGCCTTGTTTGCAGTTCAAAGCTTGCCGGGGCCTTGCCGGTGACTTGGAACTGCCCCGCTCCCCCCCAGAGCTCTCTCCATCCTTCCTCGAGGGTGAG
>NW_009609497.1:2373-8957 GCF_000690535.1 Cariama cristata
ACTCGCCTCCAGTCCATCTTCCCTGTCCTTGGGGTGCCCTTGTCCGAGACAGCGGTGTATCGAGTGCCAGCACGTGCCGATTGTGTTACAGAGGCTATCCTGACACCAGTGCCCGTCTTTCCTCCCCAGATGCAAAGCCCACGTGAGTCCCGAACAGGAGGAGTCCATCCAAGAGACCCAGAGCCTAATAAAAGAGAGGCAGAACGTTTTCTTTGAGATGGAGGCCTATCTGCCAAAGAAGAACGGGTAAGAAGCGCCTTGTCTCTGGGTAAAAACCCCCAAGTCCTCCCTCCACATCCCTGTGGCTGTAACGCTGCATGGCCCAAACCTGCTGTCACCCTCCTCCCGGCAGCGTCACAGCCACGCTGCTCGGCTCGGGCTCCCTGGAGGACGCCTGGGCAGGAGCCAGGCTGAGCCTCTGCGGTGCTGCCCTCGTCCCCCTCGCTCTTCTGCCTGCTCGTGGCCTTCACCCGCCCTTGAATGGCAGCCGTGCGTGGCGGGGGGGCGAGTCCGGGCAAACACCCCGGTGCCCGCGGGAGGTGGGGTGTGTGTTCGGCCATCCGTCCCCCTGCCCTTGGGAGGAGATGCCAGAGCGTTTGTGCCAGTCACGCTGCCTGGCAGCTCCGAGTGGAAAACAGCTGGGGGATCGTTCCCGGTGGTGGCACAAGAGGGGACGGCTCTGCCTCACCTTCGCAGCAGCGCTGCCAGCTCCCGGGCAGGCGTCCATCCTAACACCTCTGCTCTTTTCCCAGGTTGTACCTGAGTCTGGTGCTCGGGAACGTGAACGTCACGCTGCTCAGCAAGCAGGCCAAGTACGGCCCTCTCGTCGGTGCTGCCGTGCGCTTTGCCTGGCTTGGGATCTCTTTGTCACCAGAAAACGACAACTCCTCCCGGGCTGAGCTGCTGCACGTGTAGACACGTGGCTGGCTTGCCCTGCCTGCTGCAAATTCCCTTCCTGGGCTGTCCCCTGCTTCCTTTCCCAGAATCAGCCGAGTCCTTGGCTCCCTCTTACCCTCCTGCCACCGGGCTGGGACGGACCGTTAGCCCTGACAAGTTAAATAGGATCCTCCACCGAAGCTGTGCCCGGGTTTCCCCTGTGTTAGGGACTTCCAGGAGAGACAGACTTGTGCAGCCACTGGCAAGCTGCCTCCTCTTCCCTTGGGGAAACATCAACGGCCGGGTTTGGCCCACGAGGGCTCCCGCCATGCTGGGACACTAATGCCAGAGGTGCCCAGCCAGGAGCCCGTGTCCCCCTCCCTCAGTTCCCCAGGCCTCCCCTTGGAGAGCTGCCCAGCTCCCCCAGTCTGCCCAGCTCCCCCAGGCTGGCACGGTTTGGGGTGTCTTGAAGGTGTCTCACCTGTGTGAAAGCAGCCTGGTGTGCTCTCCTCTCAGAAATACCCAGGAGATGAGGTTTTTCCTGAGCATGTCCCAGAGGTTCCCAACAGAACATCACTTTTGTCATGCTGGGTGGGATGGGGGGACGCAGGCTTCCAGCAGCCACCTTGCTCCAAGTCTGTCCTTGTGCTTCCCTGCAGGTTCGCCTATAAAGATGAGTATGAGAAGTTCAAGCTCTACCTCACCATCATCTTGCTCATCGTCTCCTTCTCCTGTCGGTTCCTCCTTAACTCCAGGTGAGGCTGCCTTGGATGCCGGGCAGAGATCTCCTCCCACGGCCACCGTGCCCTCCTCCCTCACCCTGAAAGGTCCAGAGCTGAACAGGAGATCCTGACAAAGGATCTGGCCACTGCCCTGGAGGTGGGGTGGCTTTTGTGGCTGCTGCAGTCTCGCTGTGGCCATGGTGGATGGTGGAGAAGGAGGTCTCCCTGCCCACAGGGTGGGTGGGCGTCCTGCAGCGATGGCTGTCTCGGTGCCTGTGCCCCCAACGCACGGGTGGTGCCTTTGCTGCCACCTTTACACCCTGCTTTGTTTGACACCAGGGTGACAGATGCTGTCTTTAACTTCCTCCTGGTGTGGTACTACTGCACCCTCACCATCCGGGAGAGCATCTTGATCAACAACGGATCCAAGTGAGTCCCCTGGGCTCGGGGAGGGGGGGACACATCGCGAGTTGGTCCTTCTCTGCAAGGCCGGGGAGTTGGGACCCACCCTGTAGCTCCGTGCTTCCCAAGGGAGCAGCTCCCTCCTACTCAGGGTGTGTAGCAAACCCTGGTAGTGAGCTGTACGAGCAGGGCAGGAGGAACTCCCGTGCGGAGGTGTTGCGGGAAGGTGGAGCAGCGGTTGGAAGGGGCCCCGGCCCCTGGGTGCTGCCTGGTCCGGAGGTGCTGGGTCGTGCTCCATGCACGGCTGTTTTGTAACCAGCCCTGCTCCTCGCCTTGCCCGGGGAGCTGGAGGGCGGCTGGCGCTGGGCTGGCTCTGCTCTCCTGGTGTGTGTTTGGGTCTTGATTCATGGCTCAAGACCTGACACCCTTTCTCTGTATCTGCCTTCCAGAATCAAAGGCTGGTGGGTTTTCCATCACTACGTCTCCACCTTCCTCTCGGGTGTCATGCTGACGTGGTAAGTCTGCGTCCCCCCGCCTCGTGGGGGGCCTGCTTGGGCTGTGGATGTTGCGGTCTAAGTCAACTCCACACGTTCCTCTCTAGACCCAAGCACCCTAAACAAAAGCAGCCGTCAGCACCTTTGTGCAGCAGGCAGGGTAACACCATCCCCTGCATTGCAATGCCGTGGAAGGGCTATCTCAAACCCCGGGTTGGGTGGGAGCCGGGGCGAGGCGGCGGTGCCCTTACCCTGGCTGTGGGGCAGGCAGGGCTGGGGCTGCCTCCGTCCCTTTTCAGCCCCACATCCCCCAGCCAGCACCGTCTCTCCGCAGGCCGGACGGGCTCATGTACCAGATGTTCAGGAACCAGTTCCTGTCCTTCTCCATGTACCAGAGTAAGTGCTGCCGCGTGTGCTGGGACCACGGCTGGCCCCGGGTGCCGAGAGTGCCTGCCTGGCTCTGCGACACGGTTGTAGCTGCTCACAGCTCTCAGCTCACCTGGGTTTTCCCTTGGCCTCTGTCCTGCCCTCCACTGCCCTGGCACGGGGATGGTCTTTGTGGGCAGAGTCATCTCGGAGCTGATGCTGGGGCCAGGGGATGATGCCCGGGTCACCTGCTGACCGCATCCACGCTCTCCCTGCAGGCTTTGTGCAGTTCCTCCAGTACTACTATCAGAGCGGGTGCTTGTACCGGCTGCGAGCACTGGGCGAGAGGCACAACATGGATCTGACTGTGGGTAAGCTGAGATCTTCCTTTACTGGTTGTCCCAATCCAAATGGACCGGCTGTTGCCAGAGGGCCCATGGCTGCTACCAGCCTCCCTCCCAGCACCAGACCAGTGCTTGGCTAACTGGGAGCTGTGGTTTCTGTTCAAGGCAATGGTGACAGTTAGTGGTGTTTTGAGGTTGGTTTGACTGGGGTTTATCAGTGGCAGAAACAGTAAAAGCTACAAGCAAAGATAAAGCTCTGAGAGCTGCATCTCCCGTGAGGCAGCAGCATCCCGTAGGCTGGATGTCCTCCTCCTCCTGCTCTCCTGGGCCACCAGCCTACGTCTGGCTCCCTCAGGATGTGAGGTAGCAGTGGATGCGAGTCCTGGCATCCGAGCTTTCCTCAGGAAGCTCCTTCAGACATGAAATGTCCCCGTGTCCGTGTGGGCTGCCACCTCCTCGGCCCCTGTGACACCGAGTGCTCGGGCTGAGGGACAGCGGCTGCGGGCGAGGGCAGCTCTATCGGAGCAGCTTCCTCCAGAGGCCCACGTTCGATGAGCACTTGGAATCCCTGCCACAGCCCTCCCCGCGAGTAGAAGTGCCCATTGCGAGGCTGCGTTAGCCTGGCAGGACCTTCTCAGCCATGGGGTGGCCACCGAACCTCCCTGCCCATGACCGCAGGAGCTGGGCTCCATCCAGTCCCCCAGCTAACATGTTCTCGGGTCCTCATGCAAACCTTCATCCTTTGCAGAGGGCTTCCAGTCCTGGATGTGGAGAGGCCTCACGTTCCTGCTTCCCTTCCTCTTCTTCGGGCAGGTGAGTGCACACTGATCCTTGCAGGGACCTGCAAGAGGCCAGAGTCTCCGGTGGGAGCAGATCCTGCCGTATTCCTGGCTGTGCTTGGTAGCCTGGACATCACACAGGTCCCCGCAGGCTGCTGTGGCCATGCGATATGGGTGCTGGGGCAGGGAAGTGCTTTCAACAAATGCTGAGCCTTTTTTTTTCCCTCCAAAGCACCCACCACCTCCACGACTTGGCTAGCGAGATGCGGCAGACCTGGGGTAGTTCTCCCAAGAGGGGCTGGCTCTGAGAACCCTCCCCAAACCCTTCTGAGCTTCAGCTCTGAGCTGCTGCTGTTCCTGAAGGCCCAGTTTTTCCTTGGGCAGATCATTTAGGCCGATGGCCAAAAGCAGTAGGCTGGGCTGAGGCTTCCTCCCAGCTGTTGGGCTCCAGAAGGTGGGAAGAAAGGGGCGGATGCCCTAAGTGGGGTCCTCTGGGGATGACCCTGAGCCTGGCCGGGGTTTCACTGCGTGCTGGGGCAGGCTGGCCTCATGCAAGGGTTTATGCCCAGAGGAAGCAGCTGGATGAGCATCAGCATGGGGTTAAGCCTCTGAAGGTAGAAACTCCCCTAAATCGCCTCTCTCCTGCAGTTCTGGCAGCTCTACAATGCCATCACCCTCTTCCGCATGATCCAGCACCCGGAATGCAAGGAGTGGCAGGTAAGGGGGCTCCCAGGCAGCAGCCCTGGGGAGGGGGATGCCCCAGGTTGGTCCCTCCTGCTGACTTGTGCCTCTGCGGCTCCCGCAGGTCCTCATGTGCGGCCTCCCCTTCTTCATCCTCTTCCTGGGGAACTTCTTCACCACCCTCCGTGTTGTCCACCAGAAGTTTCAGAACAAGAAGAAAGACACGAAGCCGAACTGAAGGGGGGCAGCGTGGGGGCCAGGACTATTTCTCCCCACCGGCTCTACCTCCCATCCCCATCTCCTCGATGCCGTCCAGACTCTGGCGTCTCACCCCATTCCTTGGAAGCCTGGGTATAGGAGAGAGCTTGGAGCCTCCTCACGAATAGACCACGTCTTCACTGCGGTGCTGGATCCATGCCCGAGTCACTCACCTGGAGTTGGGAGCACCCTGCAACTCCTGTCCGTCCGCCTTCCTCCTCCAGGAGAGCAGGGTGCCTGGGACAGCTGCTCCCATTCCCTCTGCCCTCAAGGTGTTTACTGGGATGGTTCTCTGGGCTGAAGCCCCGCTCTGCTAGCACTCGGCAGGGGACAGCCCGGGGTACCGGGCTTGCATCAACTCCCTTGGGACAAGGCAGGGTCCAGGGCTTTTACACAGCTCCTGGGGCAGTCACGGCTCTTCCCAGCCCTGCAGCCAGGGCAGGCCCCTGTGTGCTGAAGGCAGGAGAGGCCTTCATGTGTCATCAGTGGCAAGCAATCGCTTCCCCAGCTGCCCTGCCAGCCCTACTTTACGTTCAAGGGCAGCTGGAGGCCGTGCACAGGGTGTGTTGTACCCCGGTTCCTCCTTTACCTTCAAGCCACAGGGCAGAGGGGGCTGAGGTGGAGGAGCTGGGCGGGTGGGAGCACCACGAACCTGAACCAGGCTTCACACTGGAGCTGTGCGAGTGGCACCCTGGTCTCGCATCTCTGGAGGATGCACATGTAAAAAATAAAGGGAAGGTGCTGCCTCGAGTCGCCGGGGTGGTCTCGGAACAGTGTGCACGCTCTGTGATTTTGGCTTATCTGGCAGTGGGCGCCTGAGACGACACATCAGGGGGAGGGAAGAAAAGCCATCTCCCAGTGCCCCCACACCAGCCCGGGATGCAGGTGCGGTGGGGAGGGGAAGGCAGTGCCGTGAGCTCCCTGCCACGGCACCCCGGGGCTGTGGCCAGAGCTTTGCCCACCCAAGGAGTCAAGCAGAGCTCAGGAGGACATCCCTGTCCCTGCAGCCTGGGGGGAGAGAAGCCCTGGACTACACAGCCCCTCTAGCACAGCTGTGCCCCAGCCCAGAGCCATCCACCCCTCGCTGCCGTCCTCACTGCCCTGCCAGGGCTCAGCACCCGGAGTTGCAGCCATTGCTCCTCCTGCCTCCCTCTGGCTGAGCAGAGAGAGGAAGCAAACTACAGAAACAGTATTTTTATTCCAAGGGCAAATGTATTTAAATAATTTACATTCATTGGACAGGCTGAAAGTTTGTGTTTTTTTTTTTTCCCATGAATAAATCACAAAAGATGTTAAAATAAAAATAGTATTTAAAAAAAATTGACCGTACACAGCATGAGGGAGAGGCTGGGCACAGGGGAGCTGCCAGCTGCAGGACCCCAGGGAGCAAGCAGGGCCCCTGTGGGCCGAGACGCCCCAAAACCAGGTCTCTTCCAGAGGAGAGAGGAGCCATCCCCTCCCCGCTGTGTGCTGGAGCGAAGGCAGGCGATGGGAGAAAGGTGCAGGGGTGTCTGGGAGGTCCTGGTGGTGTGGGGCAGCTCTGCCAGCCCCATATCCCAGCGATGGCCAAACAGGGCGGGAGGGAGGCGAGGACAGATAGCTGCCCCACGCCGTGCACTCACACCAAACCCACAGCGCGGGGGGCTGCCGGCTCCTCCTCGC
>NW_009609497.1:8993-39137 GCF_000690535.1 Cariama cristata
AGGGTGGTCTCCAGCCCCGGGGGATAAGGCAACATCTTGTGTTTGGGAAGGACCCCAGAGCTCCCCCGGCACTGTCCATCCCCTCCTGCCCCACATCAGCTGCGTCCCTGACCTCAAGGCAAACGCTGGTGCCATGAGGTGCTCCCTGGGGTGCCGGGGGCACCACAGCTCCTGCAGAACAGCCTAAGCTACCCCCTTGCCCCTCTCAACTCCTTCCACCTCCCCAGGTACACAGCCTGCCCCAGGGGACCGCTGTGGCCCAGGAGGGGTTGGGAGTGACACTGGGGTAGCTGTGGGCTGAGGATGATGCTGTCACCCACAGCAGCAGTGGGCGAGCAGGCACATTCCACCTCCCACCGGCCCACGCTTGGGGATCCGCTCTCTCCCCAGCCCTGCCAGCCCCACTCTTAGCTCCAGACATCCAAAGAGTACCGGCCCTTTGTCATCAGTTTCTTTACATAGTCCACGGCCTGGGGCTGGCTCATGTTCCCGAATTCGGCCACGATCTCGTAGAAAGTGTTCTGCACATCCCGGGCCATGTTGCGAGCATCGCTGGGAAAAAGGGTACCGTGAGTGAGGCAGTAACGTCAGAGCCACTTCTCAACACCCGAACACAGACAATTCACTCAGCCCAGCCCATCTGCCTGGCCGCTTGCCCTCCCCTGCAACAAGGACAGCATAACCCTCCCAGGGCTTGTAATGCACAAGTGGGTACACTGGGTCACACTCGTTTTCCCGAGGACAGGAACGTTTTCCCCAAAGTCCCTTCCCTGGCACCAGACCTACCCGCACACGTAGATATGAGCGTTCCCCTCATTAACCAGCTTCCAGACATTTTCCTTGTTGTTCTTCAGCAAGTGCTGAACATAAACCTGGCATGAAATAAGGCGGGAGTGAGATGAGAGGAGCGGAGCCCGCACACCACAGGCCATGGCGAGCGAGGGGAAGCCAAGCCCACACACATGGCTCCACAAGACGGTGGAGGTGCTGGGTGCTCCTATGGCTGCCAGGGGCCTTTCCCTAACAGCCAGGCTCCAGGCTGGGAGTCTCCAGCCCTCGGGGCCTTTTCTTCCCCCACTGCCACAGCTGGGAGCGATGGTGGGCAGCACAAGCAAGCAGCTGGGGGCCCAGAGCAGTACCTTCTCGGCCTGGTCCCTGGAGAAGGCAACGTTGAGCTGGGTAAGGACTCCCTCCTGATGGAAGCGGGCCAGCTCCTCGCGGTACAGGTAATCCTCACGCTCATGACGGCAGCCATAGTAAAGCACTGTCTCACCCACCTCTTTGCCTGCAGAGTCACACAGCACCCATCAGTTGGCCCCTTGCAGCCCCCAACCCTGTCCTCCCCCCTTCCCCTCATCCTGCCAACCCCGGGGAGGCAGAGCTGCACGACTGCTTCTGTTTGTAAGGAGAAGCTTTAGACCGACTCCCAGAAGTACCCGTATGCTTTAGAAATGAGTCTAAGTGACTTGACTGGGGTTATTCAGAGACATGGTGACAGAAGTCAGAGAAATGGCTCAGGTCTATCTGCCCTCCCCCCACCCCAACATCCTCTGTGGCCAAGAGGAGGACAAAGCATCCTCCTCCTGGGCAAAAACACTTAGCTGCTCTTCACCCTGCTCCACCACCTCTGCTTTTTGCTAGACCTGTCAGCGATGTAAGCAGCACAAGCTGCACCTTGGAGGCACCAACTGTCCCCACAGAGTGCCGTCCTGCAGCAGCTCCAGTCCCCAGGGAAGTTTCTGGGCACTCACCTTGCTGCTTCAGCCAGGCCCGCTCCTGAATGAAGCCGATGAAGGGGGCTATGCCAGTTCCTGGTCCAACCATGATGACGGGCGTGCCGGGTTTGAAGGGCAGGCGAAACTGCGACTTCCTGACGTACATGGGCACCAGGGAGTTGCTACCATTCTTGTTGGGCACCTTGTTCTTGAGCCAGTTGGTGGCCACCCCTTTGTTCAGGCGTCCCGTCTTGGTCTCATACTCCACTGTCACGGCACAAATGTGGATGGCGTTGGGGTGAACCTGCAGGGAAGGGATGTCAGTGCCAGGCAGAAAGGGAGTCCCAGCAACCCCACAGCTCAGTTCCTTGTGCTCAGGGATGGGGAGAAGTTTAACCTAATGCTAACGTTGGGACAGCTGCTCCTCCCCTGGCAGATCAAACTGCCCAGCACACCCCACATGGGGCTTCCGTCTTGTGTCCGACTCATCAGAGGACCACTGAGCTTCCTTCGGTATTGCCAACAACCTCAGGGCTTCAGGCACAAAGTAAAGAGTGAATTTTGACCAACCCCTAAAATGTCACCTTGCTTCCAAGCCCTGAAAGCAAGGCTTAGGGGTGAAGCGGAGCAGGGCTGCAGGGAGGGTGGTGGTATTGGGGCACAGCTGGCTGCAGCGTGGGACCCGCTGCAGACCCTGTGGAAGTTGGGATAAGCCCCTCTTCTCATGCATAGAGATAACTAAAGCTGCCCCTCTCACAGAAAGTGTTGCCAGGGCAAGTTCCCCATGTCCGGTCCCCAGCTGAGAAGGGAGCCGTGGCACTGTGGAGCTTCAGCTGAAGCCTTGGTCCCTGCGGGAAGCACACTCACCTTGGAGGAAGAGGCGATGGAGTAGTAGCGGGCCTGCAGGCGAGGCAGGAGCTCACACAAGTGGTCGATGGGGGGACGCAGCGAGGGCATGTCCTGCAGGATGGCCAGGATGTTCCTCCGGGCCTCCACCACCCAGCTAAGGTAGAGAGCCTGCGAGCAAGGAGGGCACAAACGTGATGACTTCCCTACGTGGCTGGCAAACACTCCCTCAGCTCTCTGCACGTGGTGCCCAACAGCCCTGGATCCCTTTTGGGGATCCCCTAGCACCCAGTTCAACCCAGCAACTTTGCTGAGAAGGCTACAGCTCCCACCTTCCCCTCGGCAGCAGACGATGCCATTTTGCGGAGGCGCTCCTGCTCGCCGGCGTCCGTGGCGTACTGGGCCAGCTCGTAGAGGACATTGGTGCGGGGTGGGTTGGTGATGTCCAGGTAGTATGTCAGGGCTGTACGGTAGGATGTGGGGCAGGGGAAGGGATGTTTCTTATTGGATTCCTCTGGAGAAGAGGGAGAGACAAAAAAAAAATAATAAAATCAGCAACTGCATGCTGTTATGTCAGAGATTTTATGCCTGCAGCTACATGTAGTGTACGAGAGCTGGAGACAGAGCAGGGCAATGGGCTTCAGACAGGACAGAGCAGCCCTAGGGCTGACTCAGCCTGTTGGCCAAAGCCCTGATCCCACACTGAAGCAGCTCCAGCACAGGGCAGCTCCCTCTCCAGGCAGCTACGTCTCCCAGTAGCCCATTTTATGTTTCACAGATGCTGCCTGACAGCTTATCAGCAAAAAAAAAAAAAAGAAATAATAAAAATACCCCATGCTCCCCAAAGGGGCTCTCTGCCCCCAGATACCCATGCACAGAGGCACCCAGCAAACTCCCAGACCAAGCAGAAGGTCTGTTCTCCACGGCTAATTCGGCCTCACGTACTTAAACCTCCTTCAGATCTGGCCTCAAAAGTGTCCTTCGTCTCCTTCAGCCATGGACAGCTGTGCTCAGAGCCCCCTTGGGAAAGGTAAGTGCCAGCAACAAAGGCTGGAGCCATTTGGTTCAGCAAATTAGGAGGTCCATAAGGGACAGGAATGACAGTGTGAGGGCGGACAACACAGGATGCTGCACAGGGGGCTGCAGGTTCCGGTAGTGCATTAAAGCCACTTGCTCTCTTAGGTCAGGCTGCGCTGCTTCAGGAGTAAGATGGGCAGCAGCTGCCATCTCCCTCCTGCCACAGGCCAGCTCTGCTGGGAACACTGCCCAAAAAAGCTCTTTGTACCAGCACAAGTGCTCCCTCCTGGCAGTTCAGTCCCCAAGCCTGTGCCTCCTTCAAGGACTGAATAACAGCATCTCAGACACTAAGGCCCCCGTTGAGCTCCGGGGCTGCTGCAGAAGAGGGATGCTCCAGCAGGCTGATGCTCTGTAATCAGGAGCGTGCTGTTACATGATTTGTTGCTGAATGGGCACACCAAGTACGTTTCACAACTGACCCACTTCAGCTGGCTCTCAGCAAGCGGGCTCCGTGCCACTGCTAAAATGGCATAGCATTCGGAGCAGCCTCGGGTCATCTCTGTTTGCCTGGAAGTGCCCTGTGGGACCTGAAGATGATTTGGCTCCTGCTCTGGTGGGAAGGACAAAGGTCATAGTTGAAGGAGAACTGCTGACACTCAGGGGTGATGCATACTCACCGTCCAAATTGTTGAGGGACATGATCATGTCCAGATCTGTGCCCAGGATCTCACCAATCTGATTCACCAGAGAAGAGTCGTTGGCTGGGTACACCGCCACGTGGTCCCCAGACTCGTACCTGGCATGAGAGCAGGAGGAGAGTAGATGAAACACCAGCACCGCTTCTCGTCCACCCCAAGCCTGAGCTGCTCAGGTAGCGACAAGGGGGCTGGTGCAAGGGGCAGTAGGACAACATTGAGATCTGAGCTGCTACACAGTCCCTGCACAATCAGCGATCCCAAAGAGCCAGCAGTAATACCAGAAGGGACCATTGTGGAACAATGGTTTTAAGAACCAGTTTGGTTTTTTTTTTTTATAAAGGACCTCCAAGATAACAGCAGTTTTGCCAGAGACTTCAATGAGGCCAGACTTCCAGCAAGGACAGGCCAACTCTGACAGACAGGAAAAAAACTGCTCAAAACCTCTGCAGTATTTCATTCTGTTAAGCCACTTGGATTCGTGGCTTTCTCACAAGCACACAGAGGAATTTAAGCCAGCGAAAGGGTTTCTAAGAACAAGGTCTTATTCCCCCTATGCTTGTACACCTAAGTCAGGCAAACTCAGGCATAAGCCATCCCCAGCTCTCCGCTCTCTCACAGGTCATCTGCCCCCTCATTTTTTGAATGACTCTGCCAGTTGGCACAGCCAGGCACAGCACAAGAGCTGGGAAAAAGTCCTGACACCAGGTACCTGGTATGTGGTACAGCAGCCCAGAGGGGCAGGGCTAAGTAATTGTGAGAATAAGGTCCCCTTCTAAAGTGCTGGATGAGGCCAGTGCCACATCCTTGTTCTTGGCTCCTGATGCAGACTGCTCCTGCCAAAACCAGAGCAGTCTCCCATGGGGAACTACCTGATTTTGGAATTGGAGATATCCAGCTCCAGGTGCATAAGGTGTCGCTCTCCACCCTCATTCAGCTTGCGGTTCTCTGTAACCTGGGCCAGGAAGGGGTTCTTGGCATCAAATGGTCTGGAAGGAAAGACACAGACCCTCTGGGTTACTCTCCTGCAGGCTCACAGTGCTGCTTGTGTCCAGGCATGTTCCCTCTGCCTCCCATGATTTGAGCACAGGGCTGTCCTGGTTCATGTTTCAAAGTACACCACAGCACAAACCAAATTATGATCCTGCTACTACCCATACCAGCACAGAAAACAGATCACTTTCCTTCTAAGGACAGCCCAGGAATCAACAGGTTCTGTCCTATTAAGAACACATGATACAGAAGCAGGTCGGAGGGAACCGTCACATCTCAAAGAAATATTTCAGGTTGGAATTTATTTATACAGCTAATCTCCCCACAGCAATACTGCAAGCACCATCATGCAAGGAAAGGCTCTGAGTGACCTCAAGACAGATGCTGCAAATGTACCAGCCGAACGGCACATGTGAACACAGCCATCTTCTCACCACTAATGATTCATTAACTGGGGATTTCTGAGAGTCCCAATGGAGATCTGAGTCCATTTCTCTTGGGCAGAGACCTGTCACATGGCTGCACGGCAGAAATGGCACTGCCTGCATAGCAGGTGTTGTTAGAAACTTCAAGGATCCATCAGGCGAGGCCTGGCTCGCGTACATGCTGCCCAGGGTGGTTTGGCACTTACGGCTTCTGGTTCTCGTAGCTCTTGAGACGGCCCATCTCACCGGTGTAGACTTTGTTCATGTTCACATCTGTGTGCACCACCAGCTCGTATTGGCGGATGCTGGAGGAGGAAGGGGAGAGAAAAGAGAAAAAAGTCAAACTGGAAATCACAAGGTACAGTTGGAACCATCATCTGCTTTGCTGGATGCACTGCAGTCCAAAAACAAACGCAACTTCCACCCCTTCGAGACACTAGGGACCGGGCAGAAAGCCCAAACCAGGAGGAAACGTTGGTTTCACTGGGAGCATCACAACCCAGCAAAGCCATCCACACAGGAACCAGACCCATCACATCCCCACACAGAACAGAAGTCCAGAGCTGGGTTCAAACTCGCACCAGGACAGGTTCAGTCCAAACAGCACCACTCGCTGAACTACTTTACACGTGCCCTCTCAAGTCTGGAAGGGGAGGCAGTGCACAGGAAAGGGGACAGCAGCTCAGGGCTGATGGCACAGCCACCAATCTCTCTGGCACCTGAAGAACCTGCTCCCATACCCACCTGGACTCTTCTCCTGTAGCCTCCACCCCGAAGTGCTCACACACCGCTGGCCAGAACTGCTCTCTCCAGGTGATGAAGTCTTCTTCCAAGCTAGCCAGGGCAAAAGAGAGATTCAATAATGCTGCCAAAGGGGGAGCAAAGGGCTATTCCCAGAGAAGCCATCTGAGATCCCTATGGACTTCCTCCTTCACTATGGGAAAAGGAATTTGCCCTTGGATCCAGGCAGTTTTGGTATGTCTACATGACCTCAGATCACCAGAAGAGGATCTTCAGATCACTAAGTGGGTGGGAGGGAACTGCTGCTGTACCAGCCACCTCTCCCTTCATCAGGTCTGCTAAGGAAGGCTTTGTTATTCAGACTGGGTCTTTAACCAACTCAGCTCCCCATTGCCCACTCCTGGCACTAGGTCACCTTCCTAAAAGGCAGGTTCCATCATGGCAATGCTTATTTTTCTGGGCCCAGAGCCTCCCAAACACAGCACATCCCTCTCATCAGATCTTGTAATCCTTCGAGGTAAAGCCACAGGTTCATGTCACTTCCCAGCTTAAGCTGCACCTAAGGGTGCTCAGGTAAGCAGCACAGAAAGGTCAAAAAAAAAAAATCTTTGTCGAAGTCGGAAAATTGTTGCCTTCCACCATAAAACAAACAGCTCACAAGGAGATGGCGTTTGCATCCTCCACAGGGACAGGTGAGTTTATCCATACAGGCTGGGTTAGCAACGGAGCTGCAGCAGGCCAAAGGCAGAGGAGGCTGCCTATGGTCATTTAAAGCTGATGTGCGATTTCCCAGACACAGGATCCTGTAGGATACTCTAAGTGTACAGGGATCTGATTCAGGGGGAGAGAGCAGACAGACATACACTCAGAGGCATGTCAGCTCCCACAACTAGCCCTGTGGAATTTATTTCTGTCTTAGTAGTACAGCCAATTGCCTGCCAAGGTCCCTTCCACAACACTTTAGCCAGCTCTGATCGGCCCTTCAAGCCAAGCTACTCACTTGCCATCGTCATCTCCCAGTCCAAGTTCAAAGATGCGATGGGCTCCAAGTTCCTCCAATCTCTTGTCCACGTACTTTCCCATGGCATTGAAGTGCTCGTAAGTCTTGTTCCCCAGCCCAAAGACCTGGAAGGGAACACTGATGAGCGTGGAGAAGTAGGCGCTGGGCTTTTCCCATCCAGTTGGCATCCTCTGGCCAGTATCAATCAGCAAAGGATGCTGAAGAAAGACAACAAGACCTCTCCTAGCTCCCCGTCAGCTCTTTGTGGGCTTTGAGTAAGAATCTACTCCTGGAGAGTGTCTGGTCAGTAGGCACCACCACCTGAGCCAGGCCTCAGGCATGTCAAGAGGATGCACAGATAAGGGTTGCCTGCACCATCTTCTCAAGGGACCAGTAAAAGCCTGGACTGCCTGGAGACCAACTGCCATCCCTTGCCTGCCACAAACCACTCAGCAAATGTTTGTTCGCTGCTTTATACAGAGCAGCTTAACATCTCCAGCAGTGGATTTTCTCCTCATTTGCAATTATTATGCTGCCTAAGGAATTTGGCCAGGGTTTAGGTGAGGTGGCTGTATCTCAGCCAATTATTCAGCTCAGCACAAGAAAAGAGCTACACACTCCTCCAAGTGATTTAATTTGTGGGAGATGATCTGGCCCAGGGCTGCTCAATTAGCTTCTGAACAGCAGCAGCCTGTAAGTCATTTACAGACCTTGTATTCAATGCCTGCTGGGCTGTTTGTGGCAAGACATTACCAGCAAACCCTTGTGATTTAGGGAGTGGAAAGAGTACTCTGTCATCTGCATTTAAAGCCCCCAGATGTATGTTTGCAAGTGTCCATGAAGCTTGAGGAGGAAGACAACAGGGACCGCATCCGACACAGGCGTACAAGGCAGACGTCCTGTCGTGCCTTGACCCAAGCCACGTGCAGGCACAGCGGAGTGACTTTCCTGCCCAAATGCAACATAAACTGGAATTGAGCCACTTACTGCGAATCGGAGACCTGACAAGTCGGCGTCAGCCTCCTGCAGCCAGTCGTAGAAGTCTTGGGCATTGTCTGTGGGATCACCCTCGCCGTAAGTGGCCATGCAGAACACAGCTAAGGACTTGTCGATCTCCGAGAGGCGACTCAGGTCCGACTACAACCAAAGGAAAGAATAAACCCTCAAGGGTCCCACAACGTGGTTATTGGGTAAGTCTATTTCTACAATACAGTTACCTCTGGCGTGCAGAACAGCACCACGTAACGTCAAACAAGTTACAAAATGGGTTGGAAAGGCCAAACCCACCCAAAACAGCAGTGGAAATAGAGGTAACCACCCTCACTGGGCTGCAAGGCAATACTTCTACCCCACCAGAAAAGCGATGGGATCTTCCATACAAGGCTTTAAGGGACCAGGATTGTTGTTTGCACTGGAGAACATCACAGTGTCAATGCCTCTGTCCAAGACTGCAGCAGTATGGGAACAACGTTAACTACAGAAGGAATACGGAGCAAGTTTCGTGCTGCCAATGGATCACTCATGACTCCCAAACACTTCAGCCTACCTTTCTCTTTCGGTCATGTTGCAGTGTTCGCTCCAAATCTGTAGAATGGCAAGGACCAAGCCCAGGTCTGATCTTTTCTCCCCTAAATGACACTACTGAAAGGGCAACTGTCCCTGTGCCAGGCTCTTTCTGGGATTTTTTAGGGGACACTAAAAGGATGTTACCTATCATGAGGCTATTCATGGCTAAATTACCAAGTCATACTCCTCTGGATCCGCTGCCATGCCCCTGAGACCGTAGCGATGAGCGTCTTTGGAGAGACGATTGGCAAACTCCTCTGCTGTACCCGTCTGGGAACCATAGAAAACCACTATGTTTCGCCCCTGGAGAGAAAAAGAAATCTCTGTTAAACTGTGATTACTCATTTGGCAAATGTACAGACGAAGCACATCTTGTCAGAGACAAATGAAATGCCTGGGAGCAGGAGCCCTGGACTGCAACCTAAATTCAACCAGGAGTCTGCACTTGTACAGGACTCCACGCTGGGTTTGTGGCAGAAAATTCAAGGCTAAGCTGTTAGTAAGAACATGACTCTTGTCACTCTCTGAGGGGTGACTCAGGTCAGACTAAAATACAAAGCAAAGAATAAATTCTCAAGATTTATCCTCAGCCTCAAGGCTGCAGCATGACTCCTGGAAACGGGGAACTCTCCCTGGATGAGAAAGCAGACTTGCCTAAGCTTTGGGAAAGTGCCTGAGCACTGGAGCTCCTGCTCTGCTGCAAGCCAGCTACTTTGAAGTAAAACGGAAAAAATATCCAGCCCTTGCTTCTTCCTCTGCTTCCTCTTGTGTCCCGTCCAGCAGAGTCAAAAGCTGCCAGTTCTGTGTACAACTCCCACTCCAGAGTGAGCCAGTTTGGGAACCAAACACGCTGATAAACAACTGCCAGCCGATGACTTCAAAGTCTCCCTCCAGCCATTTCCCTCCTAACTTTGATCTCGTATTACATCTTTTTTTGCATCAAATTTTCACTTAAATTTTTTCCTCGAAGAACAACTCTGAGGCATAGACAGAAAGAGCTATTCCTGCCTGCCCACACAGTGCTCCTCTAGATGCTCCTTGCAGCAGACACGTGTCTGTATCCAAACCAGTCCCCCCTGCTGACAGCTAGACAGTCTCCGAAGGAAACCAGGAAGGACACAAGCTCCCCCACCTTCCCAGCACCCCGCCTAGCCACAGCAAGAAGCTTACCGTCTTCTTCATCTTCTCAATGAAGCTGCTGTCCCTCACCGGAGCTGCTCTGAAAGACAGGAGGAAACTCCTTTCAGATTAGAATGTTCATTCTTTAAGGTCAGGAATAAGCAAGGGGGGAAAAAGTGGTCCCCAGATCTCAGGAAGGTTGCCCAAAGTGGTGAGAGTCCCCATTGATGACTTATTTACCCCGTCCCAGGGATGCTCATGCTTCTCGGCACACAACCATGGAGCAGGGACTCCGAAAGCAGAGGGAAAAAGCTTTTTTGTCCCACAGACAAAGCCCAGGCACTCAGCCCTGGGCATCAGGAAACCTTTACTCCATCAACTGCTCTGAGAGGTTTCACAGCTGAGGTTACAAGGATCTTGCAGAGCTACGATGCAAGAGCTGCTCTCCAGATAAATCTCAGGGGCCAAGCCGCAGTGGGAGAGAAGGGGATGGAGACCTCCCTGCTTCCTGTACCACAGCAGACAGGCAGGGGATTGGTCCTGAGCCATGCCCCAGGGTGGATTCCCCAAGCTTGAAGTCAGATAGGGCTAAAAATCAGCTGTTTCAACCTCAAAACAGCATGCCAGATGCGAGTCCCAGAGCTGGGAAGTCCTGCGGAGCAGACAGATGCAGTTGATCAGGCCCCCAGAGCCTGTGACTGCTGCCTGCCGGGGTCCCACAGAGCTCGTTCCCACACCAGGTCTTCCGTCCCCAGCATGGATCTCCGGCATGGGCGGCGTCTGCATTACTGCATGGAGGCAGCTTTCTCTAGCTCAGAACAGGGACAAACCACAGCAGCGTCAGAAACATCGAGGCAGAGATTCACACCACTGTGGTTACCCTATTAGGTAGGGAGCCAGAAGAGCTTTGATATCCTAAGGACACCCATGGGTTTTCAGTGTCACAGGGTGAAAGCAACCCAGCCCTGGGGACCCTGGGAACCTCACAAGCAGAGGAGGGTCTAGCTACAGTCAAATTAGGCACTGGGGTCTTTTCAAGGCAGGAGGAAAAGTGCCAGGAGCTCACTTGCTGTCTTCCCCACTGGAGTTTCAGTAGCAGGGAGGAGGAACGTGGGACCCATTCCCGTTTCTCTTTCACAATGGAAGAATGCAAGGCTGGGTCTCCTGTGGGAAGAGAGAAGCCTCCAGGCAAAAACCAAATGGTTTTGGCTCCGGCCCATGTGAGAATGTGCAGAGCTCGCTAACAGTTTCCTAAACTCTGCAGCCCAGAGGGAGGGATCTCTGCGGATGTGCCGAGACATTTGCAGAGCACACACACACACACACAGAGCGGCAGGGTGGGGGACGTTCAATAAAGCGTACCTTCAAGCACTCCTTTCTACCCAAAGGTACCAAGGAGCTCTGTAACCAGGCCTGACAGGTCCAAGCACCAACACAGTCTCACACAGTGTGCAAGGAAGATGAGCAAATCCTACCCAAAAAAGTTACCCAAGGTAGCTGTGCTCCCAGGAGAGAGCTGCTTCCCACTCCTCACTTTGCTCTCTCAGCAGTTAACAGTCTCCCCATGTTGTCATTTGTCCCCTGTTGGGAACAGGGGGATATCACAAGCATCTTAAGAGAGCAGCCCCAACCCTGCCCACGCTACCGCTGGCACAGGGGCTCTGGAGAGCTGCCCCTCAGCCTGCTCAAGACTCAGCTCTCCCTTAGCTTTTGGCTCCCCAGTGAACCTCTTTGGTTTACTGCCCTCTGCAAATGAGATCCAATTAAAATAGCTGTTGGGTCAACTGCTAAACAAAACACTTTTAAAAGAGGAAAAAAAAAAGTTTTAGATCCTTTCAGCAAGATCCCTTTGGAAGAGAAAAGGGTGCAGCACATGGGGCTTGTCCGTTTTCAAAGGAGGCAAGCCTGCACTGAAGTGTTGTGGTAGACAACAGTCTGGAGTTCGGACACAGAAGAAATAATGAGCCTGGCTTTTGAAAAAAGGCTACACAACTCCCTGAAATTGCTTCATCAGGGTGGCTTGAAAATCTGAGTTGCAAAAAATGCACAGACGCTGAAGACAGAAATGACACTCATTTTCACTGCTCAGCCAGGAAAACTTAGAAGAGAAAGCATGTTTTCAGCAACGACTGCTCTTACTGCTTAGATAGCTCAGGGTAGCGACTAAGAGAGAAGAAGTGACGGGTGGAGGAAAGAGGATTAACTCCATTGTTGGAGCAAGTCTTAAGCTTGTACAGATTGCCCACCCTTGCTGAGAGCCCACAGTGCAAGCGACTCCCAGGGCTCTCTGTCACTTTGATTTCAGGAGAAAGAAAGAAGCAGGGAGGAAGTTCCCAACAGCTCAGCAACAATATCGACGTCTCCGTCTCAGCTGAACACCTCCTTCAGAAAGCTCCCGTGCCTGTGGCTTTCCTCCCGAAAGCATACGTACATCCAGAAGTGAGAACACAGCCTGGATGTCATGGAGAAACTGAGCACCGACAGCAGGGTCTCCTGTGGAGCAGCCTGCCTCTGAGCAAAGTCTCTCCCCTTCCTTCTCCTCCTGCCCCAGAAGAGCGAGGCACCCAAATCCACCCAGTTTTGAGGTGGTAGTAGAAACCCTCCAAGTCAAAGCGATCCCGTCTGCCCATCGGGCAGATTAACTCACCTCACCACAGCCACCTCTTCTCGCGGGGCCGAGTACACGCAGCCCATGGTCGGGGCAGGGAAGAGGCAGACAAAGAGTCGCAGGGCAGCCGGGTCGGTCTGCAAGGGGAGGTGTGGGGGGACGGATCTAACTTAGCTCTGGAGCAACACACACACAGGCCTTTCCATTCTGCTCCTCCTGGGCATTAAAGCCAAGCGTCAGCCTTTTGTTGAGAAGAAGAGAGCCGGCACAAAAGGTCCCGGCACGGGTCATAGCAGGAGTGGTCCTGTCCGCTCAGATCCTCGTGGTGGGGCTTTGGAAGTTACCAAGTGGATCCGCACAGTCCTGAGAAACTGCAACATCTGGCAGCAGTGGCAGAAAGGAATTAGGAGTGGAGAATGAAACCTCCCAGGATCCTCCACAGCACACGTCCCTCTCCCATCCGTGTGGAGCAGGGCGACGGGACACAAAACCCTCCCCCAGCCTTGTTCCCTTGGAAACTGTTTATACCACAGCTGCTTTTATATATATTCTTTTTAAAAAAAAAAAAATTCGACACTGTAGCTGAATGAAGCGATTCCAGACACTGCATGAGCAACGCTATGGGTAACTATGGCAGTGCCATTACGGAGGCAGCTCAAAGGAGTTTGTTCTCTTCAGGATCCTATTAAATTAAATTAGAGATGGTCTCTCTCTCTCACACACAAACACAGGCAGCAAAGAGAGCTAATCAGGCTATGGAGTTGGAGCAATTCCTGCCACAGGAAGCCCTACAAGCACCAGGGAGTGGATTTCTCTATAGCTGCAGAACAGAGATAAGCCAATTTCTGCCCCAAACAATGTTAAAGATGGGGAGAGAAGGGAGGGGGTGACACCCAGCATACCAATCTGTCTCGCCTGCGTCTCCCCAGGGCGACAGTCTGCACAACTCCGGAGCAGGCACACGAGAAAGGGAAGAAACCTATGACTGAGAAACATGCAGAAGAGGTGCCACCAAAGAATAAAAATAAATTAGTGCATTCCCCAGCAATGCCCCTGCAAGGAAGCGTGGTGGCCATGGCTGCGTGGCAATGGAAAGCCGTTCTCCCTAATGACATCTGCAGAGCAGGCTGTGGGGAAGGCAGCTCCGGTGGTTTCAATTAAGTTTGAAAATGGTCAAAAGGCAAGCAATCCTCAGTCAGCATATCCCGGCCTGCCCCATGCACGCGTGTATTGCACAACACAGGTACAGGATGTCTCGTACACGGGGAAACCTCTGCCTCCGCTGGACTCTGCCTTCTTCTCCGGGGACGTCAGGCAGGAAAACAGCTCCACTTGGCTGTAAGGGTGAGGGATCAGCAAGTACCTGAGCTGTGGCTGAACCCAGAGAAGCATCGCTGGGGCAAGACTATGACGGTTCCCAGGCCATGCAGGCTGGCAAAGCCATGCAGAGCAAACCCAGCTCAGATGCCGTCCAGAACAGGGTATTTTGACCGTGCATCTGTTCTTCCACAATCAAGGGCAGCTGCAGCAGCGGCATGTCCTCTGCAGACCCTGCTGAGCTGATGTGGCTTGATCAAAGTGTGCTACTCAGCAGCAGGTCCCAAAAACCCTAGGAAGGCACTGAGGTGCTGGACGCTGTGTTCAGGTCGGAGACTCTGCTTGCACTCTCCCACGTCGCAAGCAAACCCATTAAAGCAGCAGCCATCGTGATGCACCTGAATTGCTGTTCAGCACTTCCTTCCTCCTGTCTTCCCAGGCTGAAGCTGAAGGAGGCGGCCAAAGTAACACAACAGAAACCATCACTCAATACCATCAGATAAAGGAGTTCAGGACAGTTTGGTGAGTCAAGTCAGAGCTGCAGAGAACGTGCTGAAGAAAAGCAACTCCTCTTAAGGTCAAGGCTCTCCACTTCAGCCAGCGACAGCCCCATCAAGGGCCCTCTGCCTTCATGGGTCTGGGACAGCTTCCCTGCCTGCCCACAGACCAGCTTGCTATATCCAGCCAGCCATGGGCAGTGGCTAACAGTCTGATCCCGTATCTTGCCGATTTGTTTGTTCATCAGAAAGGAAACTCCACCCCAGACTCAAGGATGACAGGAGGGAAGGAAACCTGAGGCTGAACAAGCTTGTTTTCCCCACTCATTTCCCTCCCAGTTCCAAGTGTCCCATAAAATAACACTGCAAAAGCTGCAGGAAGTCGCTGTCTCTCTCCCGGAGGATGGATGTGCCACCAGCCACAGCCTTGGCTTATGGGTCCACACTGCCCTCAGACCAGCTTGCTACAATGACCACAGCAGGCAGAGTCAGCCTTAATGTACAGAGGAAAAACTACTTCAAAGCCTCCTCTCACTCTTCACTCTCCTGGCTGTCACTTTTTCAAAACGCAATTGTGTCAGAGAAGGTCCGGAGCAACCTTGCCTCTCGCCCCTGGTTATCGGTGACGGGAGGTGCTGCTCTTCCAGAGCTCTTGCAAGGAGGCATTGCACAGTGCTCCCTGCCAGCCGTCTCCCACGCAGACGGAGAAGGCAGCACGGACCCCACGGAGGAAACATAGGCAAAATGACTGTGAGTCGGCCCAAAGCCAAAACCTCCAGCCAGTCTCAGATGGAAGCCCATATGCTGAGGTCCTGCAGCAGGACAAGGAGTTAACACGCACCCGGGGGAAGTCAGAAAGCTTCTCTGCAGTACGACTTCTCTGCAAGGTCACGACAGCCTCTGGAAGAGCTGCACGTGATGGGTGGAAACAGTCACAAGGACGGTGAGCACGGGAGCTCTCCGAGTCAGTCCGTGCCACATCAGGATCTAATTTCAGACGGATAATGCCATTTCTCCAGCCAGCTTAAGCTCTCATCGCAGTGCAGCCATTCTCATTACAAGCTCCAGAGGCAACTGCACGCACTGATACACACAAGCACAAGAGGGAAAGTATCTGAGCGATCCAACAAAACAAATTCCCACGGTCAGGCTGAGCAGGCACAGACAACTGGACTGCGACCAGCCTCGTGTGTACCCGTCTGCACAAGGTACTGTAGCCAGGGACGTTTCTTCCTTTTAAAACCCTCCCAGCTAGAAAACATATTCCCATCCTCTGCAACACCAGCGTGTGCAGCGGGCCCGAGAGTCTCCTCTGAGCTGTGTGCTACTCCTCCCCTTACCCAGGGACTTCACAACAGAGCTAGCATCCCAGGCTTGCCTTCAAACAGAGGGCTCTGCCACCAGAGGAGAGGGTCAGAATCCGACCAAAGCGGAAATGATGAGACCAAACCTGCTCCTTTTCAATTATGACCTGAATTACAACACAAATACTGGTCGATGAGCCCTGAAAACCAAAAGCAGCGTAACCCACTAAGGTAGAAGTACAGGTGTGAGTAACAGACCCACAACCGCTTGCTGTGTTTGATTTAGCTTTTACACACAGGATAACAGGAGCATCAGTCCCCTGCTGAAATGCCTTGGCTTGTCACCAAACATCCTCATCTGAGCAGCCTACAGACAGGTCCTGCCACAGCTTCTTTCCACACCAGGCTGTAACACTTCGAAATGAAGGACCGAGAAATTATTTCTTGCCAGAGCAGAACCCGCTAAGTGCCACAGGGAGAAACCCACTTCACACGGGACACCTTGCTGGTGCAACTGTATGCGTTAAGTCTTGAACCTACTGCAAGCAGCCAGACATCACTTCCCCTCTCCTCCTGGTACGGCCTCACAACCAGACACTCAGGACTAGGGGGGTGTACAGTAAATTTGCAGCCAGCCTGACAAACCCAGAGGACTGACCTCTGTTGCGTGGTTACCTTCTGCAAAGGCCTAATACTGGAAAGCACAGAGCTGGGCTAAGGTTGAGGCTGGCTTTCTCTCTTGGGCAAACTGCACCCACACAGGGAACAGACCCCAGGAGACTGAAGGGAAAGGCATTGCACAACGCCAGCTCCTACGGTCTCTGCTGCAGTAGGTTTCAAACCTCTATTTAGTGCTTTTACCAATGCTCCAGAAGGAAAAAGAAGGAATGAGCTAAAAAGTCCAGCAGAAAATTCACGTTAAGTTTGTTATGTGACTGAGACAAGGAACTAAACGCACCCAGATCTCCACCAATGCGACTTGTTCCTGGCCCTAAGCCCTTTGCAAAAGACAGGGTGGAACAAGGACCTCTCCCTCTCCAAATCCAGTCTCCTGCTGCTGCAGTAACCCGGCATCAAAGCCAAACAAGTTTCACAAGAGCCGCCAAACATCTCATGCCCAGGAACTACCTCCTATCTCCCCAAGACTATTTCTTCTCTTCACAGCTAAGGGAGGATAAGATTTCCCATAGGAAATCTGCTTAAGAGCAAGTCCACCTTTCGACAGATTTATCTAAATATCACTTTTATCAGAAAACACACAGAACAGCCAAAGCAATCCTTAAGAGTTTTGAAGTTCAGGCAGAGGCTTTTCTGCCTTGCCTTTTCTTGCCTTGCTCAGGAAAGGCAAATTACTGATTTGGGCCACACGGTGCGGTACGGCAGAACTGCAGCCCGGCCCTTCCACGGGGATTTCTGCATTGCGAGGGGAACACCAAGCTCCGAAGAAACGTGAGGGAAGAGAAACGCACTTTGGGACCAAGTCCCCTCACCTGGGGACTTCCTATATAATCCAGCTGAGCCTCCTGCACAGCCTCCAAGGACCCACCATAAGCAAGACAGAAAGCCACACTCATCCCATGCTGCCCGAGAGTTGCTACTTACACTGATTGCATTTTGGGGAGGTCTGGGATTTCCTCCTTTTTCTTGCGGAAGAAGAAATAGTAAGTAAAAAGCCCAGTGATGAGTGAGATGAGAAACATGCCCATCATGCTGAAGAGAGAGTCTTGCTCTGCAGTGTTGTCAGGAGTGGAGATGTTTGGTTCCATGCTGGCATCCCCCATGATGGTCACAGGCACTGTAAGCAAGGAAAAAAAAAAAATGAACACCAGCAGTCGCACAGTGCCACAGAAGACCAGAAGAGCATTGAGGGCCGTTCGGAGTACGCTTTGTTACTATACATTTAGTCCTAGGAGCACAAGGCAGCCCAACGACTCTTTGGAGAGAGGCTTTGCACCACAATACTGAGAAATCCTTTTGTGTTCCAAGGTGTTTCAACTGTCCCACCAAGCTTTTCCCTTCCCGTTGCATCCATGCTCATCCACCAGAAGCGATTTCTGCTCTCCCTCTGCCAGCACCATCAGAGCAGCCCCACATTCCAGCCAGGGAGCTCAACGTGGCTCCTACTAACGCCCCAGCAAAACTCAACAGGGACTCACGGCCAGCCTTTACTAAAGCCCTTACTAACCACAGAGCCCATGGGGTGTTAGCAGGGGAAAACCTCACTCTTCCAGTCACCCCACAGATCTGGAGGTTTCTCCCTTCTTCCCACAAGGTGATATGATGCCCCAGACCTACCGCTGTGCTTATAAACCACAGAGCGGGACTGGGGCATGGTACTTCTGTGAGCATCCCCACATTAGGCTGTTACAATATAAATGATGAATACTTCTAATTTACTATCCACCTCCACACGCGGACTGGACTTACCATCCACCTCTTTTCAGGCCTCTGGCTTCCCAGTTCCCTCTACTACCTTCTCCAGTTTAACTTCCACCTCCTTTAATTACTCCTTTCCACTTGCCAAGGCAGAGTTTAAGTGACCTGTGACTTGCCCATGGCCATACCCAGAGTCCACAGTAGTGCGAGGATGAGCACCCAGCCCTCAAGTCCCCATCTAGCCCTATGGCCCCGTCCTTTCCCTGGGGAGCCACCCACCCACCACTCCCTCCCTCACGTTGTTCTGCCAAAGCTCTGAACTCCTCTGACCCTAGTCTAGATTGTAATATTATCTTCCCAACACAAGGACACACTCTGTCCAAGCAAACAGATAATTAACTCAAAACTTGATTTGTAAGGCCAAAGTGACTCTCTTCTTGTACTTGGGCACCCTGCCAACCCAGGAGACCATGGACATTTGAACTTGCACACAGAAAAGTGACTCAGAGACGCGGGGCTGCCACCGGAGAGAAAGGACATGTGCCATAGCTGAGCCATGAGGGAAGTGTTAATCTGTTCAGCAAACCCGTGCCTGCTGGAGAAACGCTCCCGGTCAGCTTTCCTGGGGGGCTGGAAGAAAACCAGCAAACTCCAAGTTGTGCCTGGGCTCAGAAATAAAACTGACTCAAGTTTAAGGTTATGCTAATGCATTCAGGAGCTGGGAAGAAAAGGAAGGTGATGCTTAGGCAGCGCTAACAAGGGAGGCCAGGTAAGGTCTTCAGCAAAGAATCCCTTGTTGTTACCCCTACATAGAAAAAGTCCAGGTCCAGAGAACACAAAGTACTCTGCCACAGGCCACCAGCTATAAAAGGCAGCCCTGCAGAGTGTCGGGAGACATCCACGGCCACCTGGCAGTGATGATGGCAGGGCTCCCAGGTACTTTTGTAACCACGCTAGTTCTCAGCCCCACAAGAAGTTTAATTCAGTGGAGAACTTGGCAAGTAACTGTACTACAAAGGGCACCAAAACACCACTGAAAAATCTTCCTATGAGGTTCCCAGAGATTACACTAAGCAGAGGGTTGGAAGAAAAATGTGAGTGATATGACTGCAGACAAGCAAATTGCCCACTCCTCTCCATCAGGCAGGTCACCCTGTCCTCCTTCCTTGCAGACAGACTTCCCATTGCTGGATCTCAGAGCCAAGCAAGAACTGGGTGTTATTTCTGTACAAGTGTAGACTAAACTGTTAGTTAAAGCCTCCACAACTGGAGTTTAGTTGCCAACAAGGCACAGCTCTCAGCGGGGTCCCTTTCCTCCTCCTTATTCAGTTCCAGTAAACCACTGAGGAGCTGGTCTGGCAACTGACACCAAAGGAATGCACTGGTGGGGGGAAAAATGTTGTTTATTGCCTTCACTCCTGATGAAACCCCAGGTTTTATTACAAGCTCTTCTCCTTCCTGCCACCCCACCTCATCTGTAGGAAGGTCTCAGCCAAAAACCACCAGGCAACCCATCCTCTCACATACGGTTTTGGTTCTTGTTGTCTCCCTTATCACTTGAATTGCTCGTTATGTCTCAGGGCAAAGAACCCCTGAGGGCTGCTGGTCAGGGCTTCCCTGGGGAGCCTCACCTGCTGCTCATGCACAGTGTGGCCTCAGCTCCTCTGCAAAGAGATGGAGGAAGCAGCACCCAAACACAGGCAGTAAGTTGCCTGGATAAACATCTCCAACACTGCAAGGTGCATTATTTTTTTTTTTTCAGTGCCAGCTTCCATCACCCAAATTACATGAGGGTGGCCAGTTCTACTCAAACAGGGCAGCAATGGCCATGTCAGCAAGTTTATCCTCAGCAGTGGGCTGTCTTTCACCCACTTTCCTTGACAAGCCCTTTCCCCTGGTACATAAGACAAAGATAAACCTTTGCTCAGAGGAAGTCATGAAAAAAAACAAGGCTGATGGAGACCACGCTAAGCTGGTTTTAGGCAGGAGCTGCACTCCTTCCCTTCTGAGCACCAAATTCAGCACTCGCAGCAGCTGAGCCCTAGGAAAGCCTCCTTGCACAGAGCACAGCAGCATCCCTTGTAACAAACTGCACGTGGAGGAGAGGGTCAAGTCAGGCACGTCTTTGGTGAGCGGCAGGCAGCCCAGGGTAGAACACATACAGGCTGCATACGCCTGGCCCCACAGCAATTCTCCTCCCAGCTCCAGATAGTTCAGACGTGGATATTCGCCAGCTGCCTTTACACAGGGCAAGGGAATGAGTTCCTGGGCTCATCAGCAAGGCGAGGGCTACGTCTCCAGCAAAAATTCATTGCTCTGCCCAAAGCAGCAGAGCTTCTGGCCTCCCAGAGGAGAGGGGACAAGCAGCAGCCAAGAGGGGTTTTGCTTTTTCAAGCCTTTGAGGTGGTCTGCTCTCCCAAGCAGCGATACCTTGGAAAGAGGCATCCTCAGGAAGGAAGCTCCCAGGAATGCAGTGTGGACAGGCATGGGGGAGGAAGCTGTGCTATCTCCTGGCCTTCACCACGCCACAGCTCTCCAGAGCTTCAAAGGGGAACCCTACAGCTGCAGCAGCAGCTGGACCACCCACTCCATCCCCACAGTTAGAGGGAAAATCACCATTTCTGGAGGCTTACGGGTCTGGTACATGGATCAGGGCCTTGGTTTGGTCTCCTCTTCTCATTCACAAGTCTCCATAGTGTAAAGGTTATATACTGACCTCTAACCCTGGAAGGAAACACACTCATTCTCTAGTGATGGAACCAAAGATACAAGAACTGCTTTAATTTTGATGATGGGCTCCATCTGGTCCTGGACATTTAGTTATTCAAGTCCTATATCCTAGCTACAGGTTTTTCTTTTTGCTTTCCCTTCACCATCCCCACCCTCAGGAAAAGGTTTGCTTAGATGTAGCAAGAGAAATGCAAAGGATGTGGAATTAGACCTCACACTCCTTTTTTTTTAAAAGGTTGTGGTAACTCAGGAACTATTTAACTCACTTAGTACAGGAAGATCACATTTTTAAAGGGGAAAAGAAAATAAATCTATGATGCAGAAGTAAAAGTTCTCCTGACACTGGTTTCAAAAGTAGGTATTTTATCCCCAATATTTATTATATCTTCAACCAAGATAAGACAGACCTCTATTTCCCCTTTTTTTTTTTTTAAATAAATCATGGCTTCAGTTTCTGGATCCTTGTTTAAGCACATAGTATCTGGTGTAAAGCAATCAGTCTCAGCCAAGATATGAGGCATCTACGTCACACAGAAAAGTCAAAACATTTTGAAAGATTGCAATCAAGCGATGCTATATTTTAGCACAGCTTTTCAGTCTCTGAATGCAGGTTCTAAAGCTGGGAATTTGCTTAATACACAGTAGCTTGGAATCATTCAAATCACCAGAGACTCTCTCTGCACATCTCCCTGTTGCCAAACAGATGCACTTCCTTCTTGTATTAAACACCATATTCCTACTTCTCATGAACATCTCAAGCAAAGGACTGGAAGCACTGTCAGGGCCAGGCATCCTCAAATTCCCCACAATTTCCATGTAGGCTAAAGGTGCTATCACATCACAGCATTAAAAATACTAAAATATAAATAAAAATACTACTACAACAAACAAAAACTTTCTTTTAAAAAAAAAGTGTGGTTTTTTTTAAAAGCCAAGTGCTCAGTAACCCAGAGAGATCTATTCTTCCCCCTCTCTTGCACACAATCTGTGGCAGTATTAGGAGATGGTGCAGCAGATGCCCTCAAAAGCACGCTGGAGCCCTCAACTCCAAGTGGCAGGCATGGCACCATGGTCATGAAATGTGGCTGGGAGGTCTCCCTTTCTGCCAAATACAAGGATGTTTCCTGCAAGTCACATTGAAGTATCTTCTAGTGACTAAAAAGCCTTGTCTCTGAAGCTAAGTTGGCGATTTGGGCAGGAGGTTGGCTCTTTGAGGTGAAGTAGCCTTTTATTTATACAAGGCTTGTGATGAGTTTCAGGTATCTCAGGATAATTTGGCTTCCCGGTCCCAGATCAGGAATGCAGCCTGTGACTCTTGCTCCAAAAATGAGCAACCAAGCCCTGTACTGTCATAAACATGCTGCGACCCGCGGCATCAGTCCTGCTCACATGAGAGGGAAAGGAGAAGGAAGATCGCTGACCAAGCACAGCCCCGGGCTGCTCAATGCTCCCACCTCTGATAACCAAATCCCCAGGCTCCAGCTGATCACAGCCCGTAGCATCAAGAAGCCCCCCAAATTCAGCTCAACGCAGCAGAGAGGGCTCCCCACGATCCCTGCACACCCATGTGGCGACAGGCACAAGTCTCACTGTGCCCTGCGGACTCTGCCTGCCCTGGGACGGGGCAGCACAGAGGCTTGCACCCTCATCTCCCTTGCCCCTGAGCTTATTGAAACAGCCCCTTCTCCCAAGGGGAGCCAAGCGGCAGCAGCACCCTTTGGACACCTGCAGATACAACACAGGAGCTGCAGGCAGAAGTTCTATTTTGCAACATGTGCACGCAAAAATCTGTGACTACCGAGTCAAAGGAGGAATCGAGTGACATAAACGCATGCAATCTGCTAGCCACCATCCACCTGACCCTCGCACTGGTGCCAGGCACCATTCAAAGGGAGCTCAGCAGGGCGCAGGCAGCCAAGCCTTCCCCAGCCGGCAGCAAGGTCCAGGCTGTCTCAGCTAAATGCTCGCAGGGACACCAGGTAGCCGGTTTGAAGTCAAACCATGCCTGCAGGAACGAGTTCACCTCGTATCTCGCAGCAACACCATCACGGCACCAGCATGACCCCTGGAGTGCCCAGTCCCTCTCCACTTGCCGGCCCATTCACATCCAGCAATGACACTTACCAAAGGACTGCTTTCTGGTTTCTTGTAAACGGGAATCCATGCAAGTCACCACCACATCTAACAGCAGCACACATTCAAAAAGCCGCTGGTTCTTTCAAACTGGCTTTCTCCAGTTCAGACTCCCAGTAAAAGCCCCACAAAGCCACACCAGGGAAGGGGACAAAGGGGCACTGCTGGCAGAGCTGACTTGGCAGAGCACACTTCTTGCTCTCTGCAGCCACATGATGATGACACTCGTGTCACTGACTCAGCACACGCATTGCATTAGTGAACAAAGCGGAAACACAGCTGTCATGATTTCTAGCGCTGGAAACTCTGCGTGGCTGGGGATGTCAGCATTACCATGAGATCTGCCACAGCCATCTTTCTGATTGAGAGGGACCAACCCGAATTCCCTAGGTGTAGGTGGGTGTCCATGACCAGATCCCCCTCCCCACCATGTGCCTGGCCTGCCCCAGGGATCACCCTCTCTCTTGTGCTGACCATCCTTGCACAGGACCGTGGCACAACACAGATGAGGGACATGATCAGCCTTGAGAAGAAGCCTTAAAAAAAAGCCACAGTTTTAAACCAGAGATCAGTTATTTCCACTGGCATCATGGCACAACCCCAAAAAGACAGCTTCAGGACAGAGGGGAGACAAAGCATGGAAATGAGCAGCCAAAGCAAATGGAAACTCCTTCTCTATGTCCAGCGCTGACCCGCAGCCCAAGCTTTATAAACAACGGCAAAATAAATAGAAAGTAACTTAAAAACCAGCTAAAACACCTGGGAGGAAAAAAGAAAACCACTCAGCAGCCCTCTCACAGGTTCCTATTCGCATGGCATCTGCAAAGCTTGTTGAGAGCTCACACAGACGGCAGCACCGAAAGGAAGCTGCAGCAAGCCCCCGTCGCTCCGTGCGGCAGCGGCAGAGAAGGAAGAGACTTGCTTACAAACAGGAATGCAGTCTTGTGACCCGCAAAGGGTTTTCGTCTTTCACCCACTACAGATACGAGACAGGCGGGTTACTAACGTGAGTCAGGAAGAAAAGCCCCACGGACACAGGCCCACGAGGAAGGAGGAGGGTCAGCAGCAGCAGCAGGAGAGCAGGGCTGTAGCAGAGATGGCATTTCTGCCCAGACTCCTCTGCCCAGTCTCTTCTGAATCCCACCGCACTGAAGACCTTCCCAATACGTGATAGTGTGTGGTATCAGGCGAGGAGACCCTTGGGGCAAAACCAGACTTTCTCTCATTCCTCTCCAGCTATGAATGCAACCAAGTAGAAGATGAAATTTTGTTTACATCAGCCTGCGCCAATCTCGGCAAGTCTCAGATTAGCTCTTTACCCCTTCCTTTTTAGTAAGAGGAGACCTGGCAAGATAAGTAGTCCTTTCCAAAACAAAAGCAGACCATTGAAGTTGGCGCTCAGATCCAGGTTATCTAACATTGCCTTCACCAGCCCTCGGATTAGCCTTTTCTCTGTCACTGCCGTGCAAAGATCGCGTTTCCCCTCAGTAAGAGGCCTTTGGTCTGGCCAGATGGGTGGCCCTGCTCGGTCTGGTCTGCACAGGCTCCCTGCTTTGGGGGGGGGCTCACCCGGCAGGCGAGTTCCTGGGGGCTGCGCTGGGGAAAGAAAGAATGGTGGGAAACCTCACGGCTTCCTTGCCTCATCAGCCTCAGCTCGAGCACTTGCGTTGGTGCTCACCGATTAACAGGGCGGCCACTGCACACGGTGAGCCAAAGGCACGCTCTCCTCGTCACGGCGATAACGAGCGGTGAGTCAGGGCTCACTTTCACCAGTGCCCGCGACAACCAAGTTTGGCTTTCACTACACGTGAAGGCTCACTATGCCTAGTACTTCTGTATCACTTTCTTCCCACATATTTAAAAAAAAAATCCCAGCACATCCCACAACTTCCCATTAACCACCATCAGCTCGGTAAAGAAGGGTAGAAAGCAGCGGAGTCTCTTTTTCACACAATACTGAAAAAGTGACTCTCCATGGGCCCCTCGGCACTTCCAGCAACTCAGAAACCCCAATCTAAACAGAGGACTTGGCTGCAGCAGCACCTCGAGCAGGGGTAAGAAACACACATCCAACTCAAAGATGTTTTTTTTGGTGAAACAGAACAAATTACTCTCGCTGTGCAAGGTCTCTTCCAGCCAGACCTTGACACACCGGCTCAGACGTCGGCAGAAATTCTATTTTAGACATGAGACAGATGCGGAGCATGCATCAGTCTGGAGCTTGAAATACTGCATATTTGAGCTTTCACTGTCACATTTGGATTTTTTTTTTCCTGGCCAATAGGTTTTATTCAAGGACAACAGAGCAGCTGTAAAAGCAAGGAAGAGAACAACAAGAGGAACGGTTTTATTGAGGCAGGAGGAAACTCTACCCTATGGGCATACCAAGGCAGAGCTATGCAATAAGCCCAGTACACTGAACCAAAGGACTTAAAACATTATCCAACACAAAAATGAATTCAAACTTGCCAAGCTGCCTTAAAAGAAAGCAACCCAGAATTACTGAATTTGCACACTTCCTTTCACCAGATAAAAGCCAGTCTCTCAATCTTTAAACAAGGATGCGGGGCATCTCACCAGCTTAGGAACCTGAACACCTTCCTTCATGCAGGTTAACATGAACCAGCAGAGAAAAACAAGTGTTCAGGATTACAGGATAAACAAAACCTGAGAACAGCAGGTAAACTGAACCCCCTGCTAACTAATACTGTTCCCCAGTTTCCCCTCACAGGGAGGGACAAAAATCAGTGCACCATGCTTCAGGCATCGTTTGAAAGTGAAACAAGAGTCTCAGCACCACCGATACCAAGGAGCTGGGACAAGACTGCAGGAGTTTTAGACCACCTCTTTGCCCACTACCTTGGGCACTACTCAGTCAAACCAACCAGAGTCAACCAAGCCCTCTCTTGCTGAGACAGCTGTGCTGCAAAATCTCAGGAGCAACCCATTCAGGCACGTATTTTGCATGGTTCAGGTCCCGTTGAAGATTTTCTTTTAAGTTCAAGACAGGAATATGGTATTTTTTCAGCAGCCTCTTCTGCAAGTGTTGTACCCAATGCTGCCGCAGGTGGAAATTCAGTGAAAACCATCCTCTCCAAACTGGCTGTTCACTTACCCCCTGCCTGCATTTGTTGACAAGCTGTGATTTTTGCCTGTAGCCACTGCAGGGAGTGGAGAGCTACAGACCGGGTTGGTAGCCACAGACTTTGACCTCTTCCACCAGGAAGAGTTTGGATGGCAAAACCTTCTCGTTTTGGAGGTTTCCTTTGAAACTAACAGCTGGAAGAGCATCAGAGGGACACGGTTAAAGAGATCTTGCAAAGGTTTAAGAGCTGTAAAGCCCTCCGATTGGAACAGTATGTTTTGGAATTTATTTATTTAAAGAAAATCAAGCACTGTTTGTATGGAACCTCAACATTTTGTATTTATAAAGTAGTTTTCCTCTGAGGATGAGAGCACTTTTCACACATTACATGCCTGTTTCCTATGTTGCCGTATGGGAAGCAGGCGTTACTGTACAATCCTTACATCACGTGGTAACTCAGCAAGAGAGGTGGCCTCCTGGTCCCACACCCAGGCTTCACACCTGGCTACCCTATTAGAAGTGTGTGCAGTCACCCTACGAACCTCCCTGCCTTTTATGGGTAAGGCAATCTGAGCTGTATTTCACTTTTTTGAGCATTTATGAAATATGGGCAACTACCCAGCCCACTGCAATCATACAGAAGCATGCACACCAGCAGACCCCAGAACATCAATCCCATACCCAAAGTGGACACCTCAGCGCCAAAAAGAGACACAGACCACAGGACAACAGACAAGTCAGGCAGGGAATAAGCAAAGTCACAGGCTGAAAGGGTGATCCTGAGTTGCCAAAACCACAGCTCTCCAACTCCAAACTCCCACCCCAGTACAGTCAACATAAACAGAAGATACTTGATGCAGGGTTTTTCTTTCCCTTCGTAACACGAGCTGCTCCTCTTACCTCCAGCAGTTATGCATACAGCCCTGTTACACAATCAGGGCTTGCACAATCCTTGCAGGCATTTTATCAGCTTGCTCCTCCAAAGCTTGGAGTTAGCTGGAACCAAGAGATGCTAGCAGTGACCCATAAAAGCAAGTCAATAGATGCATTTCACAAGCAACCACGTAGCAAGATCCAGCCTACTCGCCAGCATTGCAAAGACAGACCTACCAACTTCCTAAACTGGTTGCTAAACTTTCCTGTCAGACTTGCACATGCACTGCCAGAGCCAGATTTCCAAGGAGAAAAATGCAACCCCATCTTTAACTTTGAACCTCCCCATCTCCTACTCCACATAGCGAGAATGGAAAGGAAAAATTAGTCAATAACTCTACTTTATTCCTTTGCAAGGAATAACTGGAGGCACAGAAGCGGCTGATAACTAAGCAATAATACTACAATAATCTGCCACCGCAGGTCAAACTCAGCCACTCTTTGGACTTCTGGCCCTAGAAAAGCCACCAGAGATAAAAGTACTCCTCTTTTGCTCTTTCCAGATTCCATGAGTGATCAGCAGCCCATAATTAACTTCAGTGTTTACTTGGGGAGAAGTAGCAACAGATTATAAGCAGCCTGTTATTATTTGATATATGAAATTTCAAGCCCTATAAAAACCCAATCTTGGCAGACGTGCACCCGTCACTTCAGGGCTCGTGACTCACTCTCAATAATAGTGTGTATAAAGTAATCTCACCGCTCAGATCAAATGATCACATTGGGAAAGCAACTTATGCAAGTTCTACAAATCGTGTTTTTAGAGGTAGGAAAGCCCACGTCAGGAAACAGAACAAAGTTCAGTGTCAGCGGAGGTAACTGCCAGGTGGCCTTCTTTTACACCAGAGGAAATGGATGGCGAGGAGATTGCAGGAACACAGACCTGAGTAGTGAAGCCTTTTCCCTAGCCCTTCAGGACTGAGCAAATACATTATCCTGGCTGCACCACAACAGCCAAAGGAGAGAGTAAGATCAAATGGCATTTCAGTTCAGACACAGTTCCATGAGCTGCTTTTTCTGCGGGTGAACTGGGTAAAAAGCCATCATTCCCAGCTCCCGGCCTGTCAGCTCTTGCTGCCAGCCACCCTCCCCAAACCCAGCTGTGCCCATAGATGCTCCACAACCTGCGATACTCAAAAGAAAGAGGTTACCTTGTACCTACGGTTCTGCAAGCAAGTGCTGATGGGGCCTGTGAGCTCCAGCACAAAGGGCGGTGAGCAGTGGGAAAAGCCTCCCTCAAGGCAAGGAGTTTTGGTCGTACAGCCCCGTTGAGCTCCTCCAGCTGCTTTGGAAAAAACAAGATAAAAGTTGCAGAAGGCACTTACTTGCTCAAACCTGACTACCCAGAAGGCACCACCCCAGAGATTATGGACTGAACAGGAGGAAACTGCAAAGTGATGACAAAGCAAGAGGTTTTATTCTGTCACAATTAGAGCAGGACTAATTAACAGAGGGTTAAGCCAGCTGTGTGACACTACCTCCTCCCTCCTGCCCTCTCTTCACCTCACTCTCCAATGCCTTCACACTAGAAGATTAAAAGAAAGTGCTCAGTTGCATCAGGTGTTCTTTTTTTCCTGGAGCACCAGTATCCTCCCTGCTTTACAGAAAAGCATTTTGCAGATACAGTTCTCATGCACCATCAAGTCCACGTGCAATACAGAGGACTCTTTGAATCCAGATACTCTGTGCCATGTACACTCTGTTTCAGTACAATCAACCAGCACAAGATGCATTTGAAGGAAAACAGAGTCGTACTGGGACAACATCAGGTTATCCAGGAGGGGTCCGGCTCACCAGCCCTTCCTCGACAAAATACCGATTTCCCCATCTGCAGCAGATTAATCTGCAAGTTTGCTTTGCATGTGGATAACAGTTCATCAGAAATACTGCAAGAAAGCACACTCCCTTCTATCTAGCAAAAGGGATGTGTGCATCAGTGCACTCCACTAAGCACAGCTCTGCTGGCTAACAAAAAAAATATTAAATCGTGCAGCTCCTCACTACAGTCCACACAAAACATAAAGCACTATGGAAGAAGGGATATCCCCACCTGGGCTAGCACTGTTTCACTTTCAGAATTTAGAAACAGAGACCTGATCCTTCCTTGTCCTTTTCCAGCTTCTCAACTAGATACATGTTTCTGCTTTTTTTAAAAAAAAAGAGCTGTACAAGTACAAATCCATTTCAGTTTTCCAGACTCAGATCAGGCAGAAAACCTCAGTGATCCTTCTTCTCTATATGCATTCCACTAAGCATCTCTATTTCTTTTTCACGCTCTGAAAGCCAACCCAAGCTAACCCATGGTCTAAACACTGACAGACAAAAGCACACTCCAAGCTGCACCAGCTGTGCTTACTTCTGCAAGTAACACAGCTTTCCAAGAATCAATTCTACAGTGATGACTAACTCCCAACACCGTGATCCAGGTGTCTTCACCCCCTCCAGCTTTCATATTGCCAAACAGGGGGTTTCCATTACTTCCTTCAACAAGCGTATTCCATAAGGGAGTAACTTCACTCTCTGAAGCAATTCCATCAGAAAAAGACTGGGGTAAGGAGTCTTCCAACACCCCAGAAATTTATAAAGAGAAATAGGTGGAACAACAGCAAACCAGCCCAGAGTGCAGCAAAGGTGTCAGTTAGATGCCAGGAATAACGCTCTGCAGAGAAGTGTCAGAAAAATAAGTTAATTGACCGCTTTTAACCAGCAACAGCCTGGGATGGGGTAAGCATAAGCAGCACCTTCAGCCCTGTGGAAGCGAGGCAGGGCAGGCATCACCCTGAGCACCCATCTCCCAGGCTGCCCACCCTCCCTGACACCCCCTCCTCAGCCCCACATCTGGGTGCTGGCTACTCCCCTGCCCCACACTCTCCGGGGAGCCAGGCATGACAGGGGGACCCCCCACACCCCAATATGCCAGGAACCCTAGTCACATCAGTCCCCCCAAAAAGAGGGGGCCCAGTCACACCAGACAGGGGATTCTAGTCACCCCAGCCCCCCCTGAAACAACAGGGGGTCCAGTCACATCAGCCTCCCCCCTAATA
>NW_009609498.1:0-1474 GCF_000690535.1 Cariama cristata
CCAAGGCGCCCGTTTGCCGCGAATCTTCCACGTCAATTGGTTCCTGAAAGACGCCGCCGGGCGTTTCGTTTGGCCGGGTTTCGGTCACAACGCTCGCGTCCTGGCTTGGATTTGTCGTCGGGTGGCGGGAGATGACAACGCCAAAAGCAGCCCGGTGGGATTGGTTCCTCGTGAAGACGCTTTGGAGCTTGACGGTTTGACCGGCGTCTCCTACGGTGAGCTGTTCCCGATGTCCCGCCCCTTTTGGGAACGGGAAGCGCGGGAGTTACGCGGTTACTACGAGGAGAACTTTGGAGAGGATCTGCCCAAGGAGGTGATGCGGGAGCTGGAAGCCTTGGAGGAACGGGTCAGGAAGATGTGAAGGGGCGGCGGCCATCTTGTGCCTTGGCGGGGGGGGCTTTGGGAAAAAGTGCAGAGGTTGGGGGCCATCATCTCAGGTTGGGTTGGTGGCCATCAGCTTTGGTTGACCATCATGGGTTGGTGGCCATCAGCTTTTGATCATCAAGAGCTGGTGGCCATCAGCTTCATCGGTTGACCATCATGGGTTGGTGGCCATCAACTATCAAGACCTGGTGGCCATCAGCTTCATCGGTTGACCATCATGGGTTGGTGGCCATCAACTATCAAGACCTGGTGGCCATCAGCTTCATCGGTTGACCATCATGGGTTGGTGGCCATCAGCTTCATTGATTGACCATTATGGATTGGTGGCCATCAGCTTTGGGTTGACCATCAAGTGGTGGTGGCCGTCATCTTCATCGGTTGACCGTTACGAGTTAGTGGCCACCATCTCTGTCAAGCAACCACAGCTTGGTGGCCATCATCTTCACTGGTTGACCCTCAGGGGTTGGTGGCCATCGGCTTCATCAGTTGACCATCATGGGTTGGTGGCTGTCAACTTGGGTTGACCACCAAGAGGTGGTGGCCGTCATCTTCATCAGTTGCCCGTTACGAGTTGGTGGCCACCACCTGGGTCAAGCAGCTGTGGCCCGGTGGCCATCATCTTTGGTTGGTTGCCCGTGGGGGGTTGGTGGCCACAGTCTACTGCCCACCCCGCTCCCTTGGCCACCGTGACCTCATGACCCAGTGGCCAACGCCCCCGCGCTGCAGCCCGCGGTTGCCACCTCCCTTCTGTTGGCCAATGGCTGTGTGCCGTTGACCAATGACCCCACCCCTTTGGCCAACCTCCTAGCTGACCAATGACCGTGCCACATTGGCCAGCCTTCAGCCCGGTACTTGCCACGCCCCCCTTTGGGTGGCTTCTTGATTGGCCAATGAGCAGTATTGGCCAATGACCATTGCTTGGTGACCAGTGACCCCGCCCCCTCAGCCAACTTCTTCCCATTGACCAAGGACCGCCTCCTGTAAACCATCGTCTCCTCCCATTGGCCAATCCCTTCATTGGCCAATCAGTGATGCCCTGGCTGATGGGTGCCGCCCCCTCGTTGACCAACCTGTGTCATTGGCTGAGGCC
>NW_009609499.1:0-3304 GCF_000690535.1 Cariama cristata
CAACACTCCCACCCAGCTTGGTGTCGTCAGCAAAATGATTCAGTTAAGGCACATCTTGTCTCTAAATGCACAGCAGCTCTGTTTTTTTACCAGTTACGTCTCCATAAAAATGTGTCTTTGTATGGAAGACAATGATTTGCGCTGAGTTAGTTGACAGAAACTGGTGGTTACCATGGGAAAGGAAACAAACTTCAATTCCCAGAAGGTCTGCAAATCCAAAGGACTTCCCTAAATGAGCTGCATGCATGCAAAACATCCCCCTTAGGCCCTTGACACACAGCAGGGTGCACTGCTGCACAGACGGGGTTGTGATGACGGTGGTTTGATGATCATCTGCACCTGATGGCATCCATGATATGATGGTGATGGAAACAGGCAGAGGTAAAAAGGAAAAAAAAAAAACACCCTGCTTTATGAAGTACAATTTCACTTCTCTAAAGAGGTGGGAATGGAAATCTAAATAAATGCACTAGGTACCTCTCGGTAGATATTGAGACTTTTCTGGTTTTATTATACAGAGTTCAGACCTTGTATTTAACAGAAACCGTCAGCCAAAACTGCAAGCACTCCAGCTGTTATGCAGCTTTCTCCCAGCACCCCTGGGCAGTAGAAATACAAAAAGCACTTTGGCTCCGATGCAGATACATTATTGTCTACATATAAGCTATTATCCCAACTGTATTGCTCTGTCAGGTGCTTGTGTCAAGCAAGGCAGTGCCTATCAGCCTTCTTCAACTATGCATTCATTGCCTGCAACAAAGCACTTAGAAGGTTTGGGGAAAAAGTGATTAAAAAGAGGAAAAAAAAAAAGCCCCTGCCCTCTACACATGCACATCCTTATGCTAGGCTTCACTTCGTTATACCCAAGCCAGTTAAACCTATCTTAGCTGGTGGAGTAGATCCGGTTGTACACCTTGGCAATGGCCAGACCCAAAGCCCTTGCTCTTCCTTGCAGGGCTGCTCAGAGCGTTTCCATCCCGTGGACACCGGCACCTACGAGGGACCGGTGCATCCTTCCATGGTGGTGCCCAGACCTGCTCACAGGGAGCAAGAGCAGCAGCCCAGGTGGGCAGATGCCCACCCTGTATTTTTCATACAAGCAGCCCAAGCTTTGGGGTGTGTAGCATGGGAAGCCAATCAAAGGGCCAGGCCAGCGAGCTGGCTGCAGGTTGGGATCACACTTGCAATTAACTTTGACTGTCGATAATTTGAAGAGAGGATATGCCCCTCCACATCACACAACAGAAACATCCCTCCATGTGGTACCAACTGCGCTTTTTATAAACTGAGTATCAGTCTCTGTTGTAACATTTCTCCCATGAAACTAAAGCAGAGTGCAAAATAATGCTTGAAAAAATGCTGATTTTGTACATACGGAGAATTGGGACAGCTACTTCATAATATTTTGCTGAAGTGAAATATTAATTGCAGGTCTGTGGCACTGCCTCCTTTCTTTGTTGGAAATATTAGTGAGAGAGTCTGTATCCATGGTATGGAAGCTGTGATCTGTTGAATAAATTTGGAACTAGAATTCACTTAGTGGGTTTCCCCCCCGCCCCGCTTTTTCATTGCTTTTAGGAGAGAGTAACTAGAAAACCCACCCACACAGCCAAATATTCAGCTGCAAGGAAATAGCCTGAAGTCATTCAAATCCATAAAGCAACCCCAGCCTTGGTTGCTCCAACATTTAGAAAGTTTCCCTGTGGTATTTGGGAAGATGCACAGATTCCCTGAATCTTTGCATTTTAGACATTGAAAAGAAGGAAGAAAGAAGAACTTTAATTGTTATTGTATGAAAAGAATCTTCAGTAATGTTTTGTCTTAGAGAAGATTTTTTTTTTTTTTGCTTACACGTGTACTCATATCTGGTAAAGTCATCTTTATAAAGAGGTTCAGAAAGAATAAACTTCTTAGAAATAAAGATAGCCATCACAGATTATAACCAGCATTTTTCCATGAATCATCTCCATTGTATACAGTAAGAAAGATTCCAAGACAACCTACTAGGTAACGAACAGAAATATTCGAGATTTTGGATATTTTACTGCAAGGTTGTGTGTCCCTCTAAAGAAAGGCTAGAAGAAAAAAAAATGTATTTATTCTCAGGAAGAGAGGTCTGAACATAGTAACAGTCTTCAAAGCTGTGTAAGGTTATAAAAAGGACAGCAGTCAATTGTACTCCACGCCTATTGAGAGTAAACCAAAAATTAATCAGCGTAATTGCCAGCAAGGAACATTTAGGCGATGCATTAGACAAAAGCTGCAAGGACAGGACGCATGGGAACAAGCTAGTAAAAGTTGTTGTGTAATGTCCTCCCCTTAGGTTTTTAAAAGAATAGGCTACGTAAGCTAGGATCCATCCATTAGAGATGGCCTAGGTCCTGCTCCAGGATGGGCTGTTGGATCCCACAATTCCCAATATCCCTCTGGTCCTATATTTTGTTGACTTTCTGGTCCATACGCCTCCTTGCAGCAAAAATAGATATCCAGCAGAAAAGAGACACAATTCCCCCCAACGGCTGAGAGCATTCCTACTGAATGCTGTGTCCTCACCAAGAACACAGATGTATTTTTTCTACACTGACTCCAAAGCTCACTGCAGGAAAACAGATATTCACGTAGTTGCACTCAATACCCATATTCGGGCAGCTAGACAAGGGTAAAACAAACATTAGTGGAAGAAAAGTTTCTGCTCTGACTTCAAGAGCAAAGCAGACACTTCCAATCCCCAAGCAAACAGGCTTAGGAGGGATCACGTCATTCAGCCAGAGACAACCGTTCCTGTTGTACCATCAGAGGCAAGAAAATCCACGAGTGAAACATGACAGCCAGCACCACCGGTGACCACGAGTGCCATTACCTTAGTTACAGACCCACATCGAACTCAAATAACTTGTAGTAGCGACGCACCAGAGACGATGACTCAGAGACCTGGTCCTGGAGCTCCAAATCAAGTGGGAAGATCTCTTCGCTTCCTGCTATGTATACTAGCGCTGGCTCAGTGTCCACAACCAGCACATCTGTTTGGGATCCATGTAAGTTTCTGCAGTTTGTATAGCAGCAGATGGCACCAAAAGGGTGAGTATTTTCAAAGAAACTCCCTGAGGCAGAGGAAAACATCTGGCACCCCCCTACAAAGTCTTCCCTGCCACCCACACATGGGCTGGACACCACACTGTGCTGTCAAAAACCTCAATCCGTTTTTAAAAACTAAGGAAAAACATTTCCGGCAAAATGAAACTTAGCCTAAATGTTCCTTTGCCAAATGATGCCGCCTCCTTTCTGGTTACACTTACGGGAGGCG
>NW_009609499.1:3328-32953 GCF_000690535.1 Cariama cristata
AAACTCATGAGTTAGGAAAACAAAGGAATAAATCAATGGTCACTCTCTCATCCCACAAAAGGTTTCCTACCCCTGAGAAAAAGGGTTTTCAAACGCTAAACCAGACCATTAAAGATCAGCAATGCACCCTGACAAAAGCTCACAAACGAACCTAGGTTCTACCTTGTCTTGGTTTCTAACTGATCTAAAACTTATAAACCTCCCATGTAAAGCGCCAGCAAGGCAAGGCACAAAGCAGGACACTGAGCACCCCCCACCCCTGGGATCACACACATGCAAGGCGATGGCAGCAGCCCATTTTCAGCCAAACCCCACAGAAACCAACCGTGAGAGTGAGCGGCTCTTCCCCGAAAGAACTGCACAGCAAAAACCAGCAAGTCTGTCGGAGCCAGATTTTAATTTTCAGGGCTGAGCTCACTAAGCCAGAGTTTAAAACGGAGACTTATTCTTTTCTTGCTTCTGGGGAAAGTCAACTGATTCACAAAGAGGAAAGAAAAGTTTAAGTGCCTTTGAGGAGGTGATGGTTCTGGTGCACTGGCTGATCAACAGGGTTTGTCAGGGCTCAGCCCTATTTTTGCTCTTTGCAGTCTTTTATTGCAACCCTGTCCTGTAAGTCTTCTGTGCCTACACGCTGTATCTAACATCATATCCAAATGCATGTCATTATGTATTCCTGGTTATTTGCTGCTTGCTGCAGCTCCTCTGAGTCCTTTTCCCTGCTGACATATTTCTGGAGTTTTGAGGATGTGGAGCTGAACCATTCCTCCCATCAATTCCTTCCCCCAACACCAACACTTGCTGACCTCAATGCCTCTCCATTAAGCCTCTCCTTTCAGTTTTACAATTGTCACACACTTCTCCGTAATATTTAAGAAAAATGAAGATAAACAGCACACAATGTAGCCCTGATACTACAGTACACTCCTTGCCAAAACAGGAATGTAAGACTGTAGTGTTCAAAACCATACAGGCATCTTAATCCCACTTAAGGGTTCCCAATACCTACCCCGGCTGTAGGAAACCAGACTGGTTTGGAGAGTACCTGACGCCTTGCCTTCCTGTCCTACTTTTTCCAGCTATCTGAAAAGAATTTAATGAAGTCTTTCAAAAGGACATAAGAAGCACATACTCATAGAAGAAGCTCACAAATGGTCAAATTACTGTTTTCTGTTTGTCATATTTAGATGACAGTCAAAGACACATGGACGAGCACGAAAAGGAAGGCCAGCGCACCAAGCCTGCTGTCCATACCAGGCACATGGTACCACTGAGTGTTAACCTCCCTGTCAAACAACAGGATGAAAGCACGTTCATAAAAAACATCACAAATAGTTAGAAAGTCTCATCATTCCCAATAAATTCAGCCCCAGCTATAAGATTTCATGTACGTCAGACAGGGATCTCTGCGTGTCTGACTCCGCAGATACAACCTGATACTGCAGATCTTTGCATTAATTCCCTGTTACTGTAAGCATCTGACGCTATTAAACTTTGTATCCTTTCAATTTCAATACAAAGCTGACAAATACTTTTAAAACAAAAGAATTCAAAAATCGCTACAATTAAATCCTTTGTGATGGCTTCCATTTAAAAAAAAAAAAAATCAAAGCCATGAAAGAGAGGCAGACATAAATTAATAAAGTCATTCACAAAGCAAGCTCTAAACTTCTAACAAGACTTTGCCAGAAATACTGAATAGCCAGGAGTTTCTGATGAAAGCTGCATTACATCAGCTTGTAAATCAATTCCAGCTTTTCCTCTGTAACTCAAGAAAGTCTTGAGTACTTACAGAAATTACAGAATTTGGAGAGGAGGAAAGGCAGACTGAAGCCACAAAGCAGAGGAGTCTCACACCAGATTTCCTTGGAGCTATTACAAGTGTCTATCATCATTTAGCTTAAAAACCCTTCACAATATAGGCCAGCTCAACAACAATCATCATCATCATCAGTCCTTTTGTAGGAAAGCTGCTTGTCAAAGCAAAAGCAAACGGACAGTACTTTGCTCATGGCTAGAAACAAGCCTTTTAAAGTCGAATAAGGGTCAAGCCAGGACCACTCTACAAGCTGCTGTGTTCCTGGCTGGTTTTATTTTTTGGCTTGATCAGCTGGTGGTAGTTTCTCTACATGACTATTTTGGCTAGACACATTGTACATCACACTTCAGCACACACCATTTCAGCCATCAGGGCCCCAACATGTCCCCTACCAAGGGCTGGATGATGGGGCTGAGGATTGGCGCAGAGCCCAGCTGCCACCAGCAGTCCCCATCCCTGAGCATGCAGGAGGAGGGTAAGTTTTCCCCATGACCCAAAGCACCACACTGACACTCCTCCAGCATTGGTAAATACAGAGTAGGCACACAGAGACTTCAAAGTAAGGAGAGAAGGGAGGATTTCACAGGATACATTCTTAAGTGAGTCAGAGAAAGAAGCTTCTCTTTTACTTACGTTATAAGCAAAAATTTAGTTCCCGTCTCATCCATCTCGCCTTCCTTTTTTGTGTTAGCAACTTTTCTGTAGATGCTGTCTGCAGTTAAAAACAACAGACTTAATTGTCCTGTTGCATGCTCAGCTTTTAAAGCCAACAGTTCATTGTCTCAAGGCAGAAAATACAGCTTTATGACCACTGTTAAATAAATTACTTTTAGGAAATCATCCAGCTTAAACAGATTTTCCACAATTATGATAAATTATAGAAATGATTTGTTGGCATATTAGTTACAGATGCATGTGTACCGGTCTGCTGGCCAAAAAACTTCAAGATCAAAGGAGAAGCTGAAAGTGGACAAGAGTATTTATTATCTTGATGAACACCACGTTCAAGAAGTCATCACCACAGCCATGGGCTGTACAAGTACAGAACAAACTAATACTGTCCTCAAAAGTCAGGAGGAGAAAAGCTTTGTCCCAAGCCAAAGGATAGGCTAGGGAACAGATCCAGGAAGGCAGTACAAGTCAAGGATGAATGAATGTATCAACACCTCACTTTTTAATTTCAGTGTATTAAAAAAGGTATACTTAAATCTCTATCACTTCATCATGGTGCCTCTGTCATCGTGTAACTATTATGTAAGGCAGTATAATTAAAAATAAACTTTTCACTCCCCAGCAGCAGTTATGCAATAACTTTTAATTAACTGAGCTCTTTGATGTTTAAGAGAACATATAAGGATTTTAAGTTATAACACAATGTCTTTCCTCATAGCTTCCTATTCAAATCCTCCAACAGAAACTATCTGCATCTTCCTTCTCATCTCTCTACTACAAAGATGGTTTGTCAGGTTTTATTTGGTTTTATCTACTTGCAAGATGCTGTCTCGGGGTCCTAAAAATGCAGAGACATATTTTGTGCATATTTGTGCAATCTGTCAGCAACTGTCTTCAGATGCAAGGCTACAGGGAGCTGATGAGCTCTTTTCTTATCTTTCCTTATCAGAATGAGCCACAAAAATGGATTATCCACACTTAATCCTCCTCACACTGGCGAATTTCCTGATTTTTTTGTTCAATAAAAATAAAATAAAATGAAAATTGGCCCAATGAAACCTTGTAAGAACAGTTTTCCCTCAGGATGCCCTGGCAGAAGAGCAGTATCACTCTGCCATTTTAGAGGACCACAGAGCTTCCAGGACCCATTCCCTTTTTCTCCAAAAGCAAGCATCTCCCTGCTTCCAGCACCCATTCCTGGCACTGTGGATGGATTCCCCCATATTCCTTTTTGGTTTGGTCACATCATGTACCTCCAAATGATGTGCTCCCACATGATGTTCAGTAGCTGTGTTTTGAGGGTTCTTCTGCTTTTTTTTGCAAAGTCCTCCCCACAAACTAAACAAATAAATCATTTAACCTGTTTTCTTCACAAAACATTTTCAACATAAAAGTCTTACTAATCTACATTCACTTGAAATGCAAATATTTTTTACAAAATCATTCTGCTAATTTTTGTGAAAGCCAGTACCTTGCACAATCAGAACCCCCTCACTGAAACACTCTTTCAGTTAAATACCAAAAGAACAAAATCTGAGCTTGGGCAACCTCCCTTCCATTTTGAACAGGGATTTAGAAAGAGAGGGGTGAGTTTTGCTGCTGTTTGCTAATCCCAGCAGAGAGAAAAAGGAATCCAAACTGCCTGAAAGCTCATCCCTGAAAATAATGTGATTTTCCTATAAGATTAAAAAAATGCATCTATTCATAGATTCGTGCTTAAAGAGGAAAAAAAGAAGTCTTGATACTTCTAACACATGGTCTGCAGCCAACTTCTAGAGCAAAGCTGCCCCATCAGGCAGTGAGCTGACAGATAGAATGGAAACCAGGGCTTCATCTTTATGGTTATTTCCTTGCTTATTGGATTTGGGTTTTTAGCTTCACTCTGAAACGCTGCCATGCTACATTTAGTACGTAGTAGCTGGCATCACTTTAAAGACCCCAGCAGAGCTCAGTCAGCAAACCAGATTAGTTACACCATGCAGGGAGGAGGACCTGTGTGTTTTGGGGAGTGATGGGGAAGCAGGAAGACATCCCGTTGTGGTGGTGAAAGCGGCAATGGCAGAGGGAGAGGGAGGGAAGGAAAACAAGCTTTGCTCTTAAATTTGACTTTCATCTTGGACAGCGTGCTCTACTTAACGGCACAAGGCCATTACGCACGGATACGACTCAAACGTCCTAGGAGACTTTGGCAGACTGCACTGCGAGTGAACAGCCTCTCTGCTGGAGCAGAAGTTGGTGTCTTGTCATGCCACATCAAATTTCAGGTTAGTTCACTCTGTCAAAGCTGTGGAGTGCCTGCATCAGCACAGCCAGCATCCTTCGGGTGACACATGAAGGCAGAGGCGGGTGAGCATCCTGAGCAAACTGATGGCACTCAACAGAGCAGCAGCACCTCCAGCTAACATCCCTTCTTCTCCAGAAAAGGTTCTGCCATTCAAGGTTTCTTCTTCCACCCATATGAAGAAGGCTGCAGTAGGATCCACCTCCACGCATCTGTACCGTACCTAATTTGCCAGACACTTTGGAAAGGGTTTGGGGCCAAGTGCTTCCTGTAAATTACTCCTTTCTCTGCAAAACCTGCTTAATGGAATTAAACGAGGGATCGATTTGGCCCATTGAGTATGTGAAGTGCAGAATTAGATTTCATCCCATTCCGTTACAGAAAGTTCCAAAATGGAAAAAAAATTTCAGTCGTAGGCTGATAAAAGTTATTAAAAAAATACTACGCAAAAATAGGAAGGGGTTTTTTCCTTCTACAAACCATTTAAAAATATATGGTTTATTCAAAGCATGTACATCATTAAAGAATTATAGATGATAGCTACAGAGAAAGTGGATAAGGAGAAAAGTTTAATTATTTTAAAAATTTCTTTTTCAGTTTTCCAGCCACATGAGAAAATTCATTAAAGCAGAATCATAAAAATTACTCTGCAAGAAGGAAAAAAGGCCACTCACATGCAACTTAAGACACGAAACGAAGTTAAATACATATTTGACAATCTTCTATTCATTAAAATGTACGTTTGGTTAGTCCCCTTGGGCTTAAGAATTTCCAAAATATATCTGTAATGTAAAAGTTAAGGTACCATATTTTTCCCCCTATCCTGTCACTTTTTTGAGTATTTCAGAATTTTTTCCTCTAACACAGGAAAAGGAAGGTTTTTAGTGTTTTGGACCTACCCCTTGGAAATTCTGCTTCCTGAGCAGCCAGATTTTGCTTAGAGTGTGACTCCCTTCCCCGTTGGAGGAGCATACCCTGCATGGCTAATCTTCTGGGGAGGAGATAAAGGAGTAGCAAAACAATTGCATAAAATATTACGAATATCTGGGATTTGCACATCCTTGTCAATAGATGAAAAGCATGTAAAAGGATAGAAACATAACAGGTCACGTTTTGGGCACCAACGACTAGTTTGCTTTCAGCTGTGAACCTCCTAGCTTTGCCTGTGCCACCTCTGACAACTCTCATGCTGCCCTCATTGACCATCACTCAAGGGCTGTGCAGCAATACTCACATGCATGCCTGTCACCTCCGGCTTACCTCTTCTTTGCCTCCCCAGGAGAAGAAGTATGCAGTGTCTAGATAGTAAAGATGGTCTTTTGCAACCATAATATTACTTTAGCATGATGTGCACACAGAGTGCCATCTTGGGGCAACCTGGTATTAAGTTATCTAGATGTTTTGTCACTATAAGAACTACACAGGCTGGATTAATTTCAGCTCACTTCCATTGCCTATATTATGTATCTGAATACATGTTTTAGCCAACAGAGAAAAGCTGGCTTTTTAAAGGAACAATTCATTGGATTTTTCTAGACATCTACTTGAAGGCTACCTGAACTGCCCAAAGTACTGCCAGTTTTTATGCACTGAATGCAACAGCAAAAGCTCTGAGAGCATTTGTATTTGGTCAGATGAGCCCAAACCCAGACACCTGTACACTGAGTAAATAAATAAAACCACAAAAAACACACCCTGCAAGAAATCTAGCCTCTGTCTCCAACAAGCCATCTATTGTACAGGGAAAAAAAATATACACAACTAATTCTTGGAGAAATTACTAAAAATTAAACCACTATATTACTGCCATAAATGCTGAACTGCTCCTATTATTCTCTTCCTGCTGTGGAGGTAGTGCAAAGCACCTGGTCTCAGAGCTTGGCTCTGCTGGAGTCAGTCCAGGATCAGTCCAAAAATGATGCAATATCTTACCTCTGATGCTGAGCCTTAGTCCCACACAGCAACCACAAACTCTCAAACCAGTGTGCAAGAAACACACAAAACCCACCGACAATCCCACAAACGCAGCAACATGATGGTGCAGAGGTGTTTCCAGGATCTGTGTCTAACCCACAAGAGTACGACAATCCAAAAATGACCATCCAATCTCAGCATCATACAGAGTTTATTAGACAGCAGAGGAGAAATGCAGAGGAGAGGAAGAATTGCATTTTAGTAATTCACCTTTCTTCCAATAATTTAATACCAACAGGAAAAAATATCAGCCCTTTCTATAAACATACATAAACTATTACTACCATGTCTGTGGAGAAGGGGTTTTTTACTTGCCTTCATTGCATAGCTTAAATCCTGGAGCAATCTCAAGAGAAAAATGAAACCCGGGGTCTGCTGCAGAGCCTCTGTGTGTGCACCATAAACCACCAGGCGCCCTGGCACAGCTCAGCTCCATCAGCAGCTCTGCTCCAGAGAGTCAGGACCAAAATAAACAGGGTGGGAAAACTTCCAGAGCCATTACCTACTCACTTTTACTCTATGAAATACAATTTGTACTAATTTTTAGAAGTTCTCTGTTTTCTTCAGTAAAGAATAAAGCTAGACGAGGAAACCAGCAACGAGATTTAGAGGTTCAGTGCTAAGAGTAGCCCCCACGAAGATGTACAAGGAGAAAAGGGATGGGCAACAAGAGAGGTTACAAAAATAAATACATCTTGTCTGTGGGACAGATATTGAAGCACCCTTTGCTTTAATATACAGTGATGGCACCTCCAACAGGGCAAAACCTACATACAACCACCCTTACACAGAGCCTGAACAGCAGAGTGCATGTATGGGAAATTCCCTCAGGCTGGAACAAGCTGGTCTCTACCTGCCAACCACCAGGCAGATAATCCATAAATCCATTTTTCTGTGTCTTTCCTTACAGGGTTGGGTGGTTGGATCTAAAGAAGCATTTAGGAGAAGGAGGGATGGGCTGTGAACGTCTCTGCATCACCATCACAGATCAAGGAACAGCGTGCAGAAGGCTGAGACCACATGCATTATCAGAAGGGCAGCTGCAAGGAGTCCCCATCTGGGTGACCTCCTGCCCACATGGTTGAATTTACCAGCCATGCAAAAGTCGTAAGTATGGCAATGAAACACAAGATACTGTCTCGTGTGCTGTAGAGCCCGGGAGGGTCAGTCAAAGGCAGGTTTGCTGTCACAGCACCGGACCAGTTTTCAACAGATGCAGATCCTCTGACACCCCAAACCATGTCTACACAGGAAGATTCATCCTGGTTAAAGTAAATTCGGATGCAAAATAAAATTGCTGTTCTTGGTTAAAGGGACATGGAAGGAAATAAAAACGATTTGTAATAAAAGTTCCCGAAGGCCAACTGATGGGGAATTCATCATGAACAGCATCTCATGAAGACAGGCCCTTAGTTTCCCCCTACCCCACCTGAGATCCTCCAGTCAGGCGGGAAACCAACAAATACCAACAAAAACAGAGAAAACAAATGGTCTCATGCTTTTTCTGGAGACCTTTGCAGTGGGAAGTGGGGCCAGTGCCAAGCAGAGAGAATGGAGACTCAAAGCCATGTGGTAAATCATTTCCCGACCTAGACGCCAACTTTTCGGGAGGGATGTTTCTGCAGCCTGCAAAGAGAAAGTCAGGCCCCAGACTTGCATCATCCCACCCCTGAGTCATCTCACCACACAGATCCTCTCCCCTACCATCACTCCTCAGCCGGGCTCACGTAATTACTACTGCAGAGCTGCAATCATCCCTGAGCAGTCAGAGCAAAGCTGGCATCTTCACCCACGCACTGAGAAAGAGCTGCACTCACCCTAAATTCAGCAGCTGAAGGTGAAACTGAGACCCCAGGACAAGATGGAGAGGTGGGGAGGGCTCCCACTGGGCTCCTGTACGGATTCAGGCAGGGGATGCTGCCTGCGATACAGGATGCCCTACATACAGGGGACAGGAGCGGGGACAGAGCAGCGGTGGGGGATGGATGATCTGTGCCTTGCTCATGCCTATGACCAGGTTATGTCAGGTGCTATTAAGGCATGAAGCGTGAGCACGTGTGTCTGAAACCCCGCTGCAGATTGCTCCAGCAGCCTCGAAATAAAACCTCCTTTAAAAGAAGAGGTTCATTCTTGTTATTTTAAAAAACACCCTATGCAGCAGTTAAGAGAGAAAAACATGCGACCAAACACAGGGGAGCAAACCAAGGGGGGCTGCATCTCCAAAACCACCCTCCTCTTGCGGGTTTTGGGAGTGCCACTGCCATTTCGTCCGCTCAGCTCCACCGCCCGTCCCTGTCCCCTGAAGGCAGAGCTGCTGCCATCGGGGAGCTCCGCTGTGCCTTCAAAGAGCCTAAAGTGGGTCAGCGGAACGGAGCGAGAAAACCTGATTTCAGCATGAAGAAAGCGGGCAGACCTGCTGGCTGAGAGACAGCAGAAGGCAGGGAAAGCAACGCACAGGCTCCACATTTCAGTGGAGATACAGAAAGGCAAGGACCGCTGGTCCCCTCTCCCAAAATCGCAGGGAGGGAACTGTGCTCCCCAAATCTGTAATGGGGTGCAGGTAACAGAAGCACATTTGTGCATGGGGGAATATGAGAAGACAAGTGTGTCCCTCTGCCCTCCAGACAGCAGTCTGCCTAGGGCCACCCTCATCCCCCCTCCCAGTCAATGTATTCTGACCGAGGGAGACAATTTTAATCCATCCAAAGTTAAAACCTTTCATGAGCCTGATGGCCACGTCTTGCACCCTCCTTCCTTGCGCCTGAGCAAACACAGAGACAATGGAGGAAGAGCCCCGACAACAACTGCCAAACTCAAGCAGCATCTTTTGGAAGCAATTAAAAATGCTAAACAGGATGAACAGACCATCATGAGGAGGAAGCTTTGTTTTCTCCGTTACTATGGCAAAGACTTTTAACTTCTAAATAAAACAAGCCAAAACTACTTCTGCATTTGTAGGCAGAGCGCAGCAAGTGGGTTTGGGGGCTGCCAAATTCCCGGCATGAGGTGGACCCTTAAGAAACACATGACTGCCAGAACTGTAATTGGGGTGTTGTTTGAAAAGTGAAAGAGTTTTGAAAACCATGAAACTCAGAGCAGCCAAGAGCTCTTGTGGGGACCAAGGCTTTGCTGATGTCCAGAGAAGGTGACAGTGGCTAATAGAGACCCTGTTATCCCCTGGTGCCACCAAAAACCCGAAAACTGTGCACACCCTCTCCCCACCTGGGCTTTCTGAAACCTAGCATAAATCTGACCTCGCTCTGGCACATTTTCCCAAGCCACATCGCTGGAAGCTGAGCAGGTTTTTCTCTGCAGATCCTGGGTAAAACCGCTCAGATCCGTCTACGGAGCTGGACACCACCAGTGTGGTCTGTGGGCCCACACAAAACCATCACACCCTCGTCCTGACCACTGGCTCCAGGGTGGGCTATATATTTACTTGAAGACTTCCAATGAAAATATCAACTTAAGAAATCACAGCAACAAGGGATGGGTGGGGAGAACATTCCCCACAAGAAAGAATCTGGGATCTGTATTTGCACGTATCACATCTAGATGTTGTTGGAAAGAGCTCTGCCTACAGAAGGAATAGGAGATTGGATCTAATACGCAAATAAAAATCAGAAATCTCTCCTGCCAGCCATGAAAAAGGCTATCAATAATTCATTTTAACAAAAAAGCAGATCAAAGAAAAATGTCGTGTTAGTTTGACATTTTGATATGTTGGTTCAGGATTCTTCCTTAATGTAATATGTAACAAACAGCAGACTTCATCTATAAATGCCAGACACACTTGTAAATTGTTGAATACAGCAGGTCCTATTAATATTCACTTAGAATTTTTTAATTAATTCACTTTGACTGCCTTTACATCACTTTTACTGCCTTTATCTAGCAGTTGTAGGTCAAGTGGAGCTCTCAGAAATGCTACACAGAGTTTCCAAAGATAAAGTTTCACATTTGCAACCGTATTTCCATCTATTTCTTCATTTTACCCACCGCATAGCCTAATGTCCAACCAAACTTGCTTGACTATCACATACTTGCTGCGAATTGCTTCCGAAAATTGTACGGTCAAGAGCCAGAATGAGGTGCTTGTGCCCTAAATCAACTGTCTGTGCAAGTTCACTCTCACATATAGTGGTTTAATTTCACTTACAGTTTCCCTATGGGCATTTGGTGGAGTGGATGAAGTATATTATACTCCAGACAGCAGAGGCTTGCAATCCACAGATTTCAGTGTTATGTTGCAAGAAGTATTTATTGCAGTGGAGAACTGTTGGCAAATTTAACATATATTGCTCAAGCTCAGTCTGTATTCCTTTTGGTGCGCAGGAAACACAAGGGCACTTGTGTCTTCTCAACTTATGAAGGGTAGGGCAAATTTCTTCCAAGATAAAGTCCTCTTTGAAAGGCAGAGAATGGTTAACTATACCTGTGACTTATCAGTTCCAAGGTTGAGTACAAAAATAAATGCTCCTGTTGTTACATCATTTTGATTAAGGATTCTCTTTAAAGTACATTTTTAGGCAGTTCTTTAAAACTCTGTTTCCCTAGGGGAAAGTCCTTCAATTAGAGGCTGACACTGCATGTGCTATCTTTGGAGGGAAAGCAGTTGTCACTCAGGTCCTGAGCATGGCTGGATCCTACAGCCTGTTGGTTATAGATTTGTAGATCCATGGGTTTTCTATGTATTGTAGTTTTAAAATTACTATTTACATTGGCTGTACTGTCTAGAAAAGAACTGTAGCTTGATGGAAGGGGTAACAGTTACTGAATGTGATGACAGTCCAGATGGTAAAGCTGTTATCTAACCCAGATGATAAAGTCGTATCATCTTTGTACATCCAGTCAGTTGTGAACAGAAAGAGTCAAAAGGATTATTTTTATTTTTTTTTACCAACTGTTTGCAGAGGACAATGCTGACAGTTGCATCTACTGCAATCCTACGGCACTGCTGGCTGTTGGAAAACAGCCGTCACAAAACTGCGGATCCCTTGGTGGATTGCTTTCACCCGTGCTGGCAAACAGAGGAGTCATCATCCATGCCAGAGGGTGAGCTGCCAGAGGGGACCTTTTTCCACACACGTTTCAACTCCAAGGAAATCCATCCCCAAGAAGACCCGTCCCCACATACAGTGTCTCTTGGCTCGGCACTATTTCTAGGGAAGCAGCTCCAAGGATGAGGTCTTCACGTCTGGGCCACCCGCACCCCTCCACCCACCTAGCTGTCTCTTCGGCATCCCCCAGACCACACAGGTGTTGCACCATGCTGAGGACAGCAAGTCCTGGCCATGCTTGCAGATGGTATACCTGCAGGTGGGACCAGCTGGTCCCCAAGGTGGCCTTGGGGCTTTTCTTAATCACATAGGGGACAGGCACAGGGATGAGATAAAACGTTCAAGCTAAAGACAGCTCTCAAGTCCCTCTTAAAGCCAATAAGATTTTAGGCTTTTTTTGCAGATGACAATAAATTTGTTAAACCACTTGGATGCTTTCGAAAACTTTAGTCACTGTTGGAATAACCCCAAAAGAACAGGGGAAAAAAAGCCACTGCCACTCACTCAAAGGGAAACACCGCAAACTGCAAATGTCTGAAACCTATTTAAAAAATGCCACTCCAGAGCAAGAGGTGAAGAACTGCCATAGCTGGCTGCCATGCAACAGACAGATATGCAGCAGGGTCCCGTCTGGCAGCAGAAACTTCATTTCTATTTGTGAAAACGACAGCCCAGAGGTGGGGTGGCTGGATGAGGAGCGCGCAGCTCAGACTGCAGCCCCCCGCCACCACGACCGCTCCCAATACTCGGGATGGGTGGCTGAAGTGAGTACCCTGCCCTGGTCCCAGCAACACCACCGGACAGAGAAGAACAGGGGGTACTGTGCTAAATTTACAGGGGGTTAGAGCACAAGACCTGACTTTACATAAGCCTGTCCACTCTCAGATCTTTACTTATATCATGAAAATCAGGAGGCGGGGGTGGGGGGGTGGAATGTTTCCCTGACATGCAGTATGAACACAAACATGTTATTATTTGAAAGGCTGTACAAAGGTTAAGTCTTTAATCCCTTTAATCCAGACGACAAACAAACAAAACCCCAAGAATGGGATCCCGGAGCACCACTAAGCACTGCCAGGTCTCTTGCGGGGGCTCTCCATTCATTGCTGCAGCAATTTAAGAGCCTCCAGCTAAAAAGTTGCTGCAAAGGAAATAGATGCATGTATGGTTTTATTCCCAGTTCTTTAAAGCTTAACACGGGCAATTTGGCAGTCTGGGCTCATGGTTCAGTGAAAAGGGTTTAATCCTCAGGTTGGTGGTACCAGGTTACTGGATTTCCAGGCCTGGGTGCCGCTGCCCTTTTACTGACACCAGCGCTCTCAAGTGCATTAATACCTGAGCTTACCTGTTACTCATGCACAGAGAAAATGCAGTTTCTCCTAAAAAAAATCAAGAGTGGCCGAGGCAGGAGAATGATCAGGTATTAACACAGAGCAGCATCAGAAGATAAACTGCAGAGCATTTGGGGTCCAGGAGAACTCCTCTTTCAGTACACCACAGGGAAAGCATTTTAGTCAGTGCGGTACACATCAGTATTTGTACCACTCCCAGACCATGGTACTGCAATAAGCAGATATCAGGGCAAGCGCACAAAGGGTTAATTGGATTTAGGACCTGATCTGGGTTTATCAGAATAGCGGGAAAGTCTTCTATCTATTTTAGCGGGAATTGGTTCACGCTGCAACCACACATCTTAAACAAACCACAGAAGAGTGTCACTAATTTCAGTAGCAGTGTTCATGCAATTCAAACTAGATGTGTGGTTATGTACCTTGCTGAATCAAGTCTACAGGAAAAGTCTAAGCCAGCAGTATATGCACCACATTTAAAATGCCACTATCCTTTCTGCCATACAGCTGCTCACAAACTGGTGAGCTGATCACAAACTGGTGAGCTACCACAGCTGAGGTACAAGAGGCAGTAATTAAAACCCACATTTCCTCTCAAAACGGTTTCTCATCTTTTCTGTATCTCTTATCAAGTATGAGCCATTCAGTGCAGATTCTGTAAATTTAGGGAAGAGCTGGTGGACATGATCTAAACAGCCACTACTTCAGCAGTACACAGAGAAGCTAGCAGAAGAGTTAACAGCATTGATGCAGCCCAGCCCTCAACAAGAATTTGTGACAGTCCTTTTGGAACCAAAAAGTCCCCTTTCTCCTCATTTTGGATGCTCTCCGGGATGCTGCAACAGCTGCCTAAGCCTCAGCCCGCTTTGCTACAAGACAAATTGGACCTAATCCCTCCCTCTGAGCAGAGGTCAGGCCAGAGTCGCACTGGCAGAGCAGCAAAGCATGTGAAAACTGTAGGGCTGCGAGATGTTTCCTGGTTATTAGAGCAGTCGCTCTGGTGTGTATCAAGCATACCAGCTCCACATCAATAATTCTCACAGTGGGACAGGGTATCACCACAGTCCGGGTCACTGTGTACCCACTGCAGTCAGAGCTGCAGATCACACACAGAGATTAAAATGCAAAAGGCAGTGGAAAGATGCAGAGACAAATTATGTGATCCAGCCTACACATCTCATCGCACAGGGGTAGAAAAAGGAGAACGCAAAAGCTCCTACCCCAGCTGATGGGACTAACACTAACCAAATTCAAAGGGACGTGCAATGGCACAAAGAGCTATTGCTCTGCAGAAGCTTCCAACTGTCCCTGCTCTCAGCAAATTCTGCTAAAGCATGTAATCAGTTTGAGATGATATGTGCAGCAAAGGGAAAAACTAGACAGGGGAAAGAAAGAAAAAAACCCAAACTCAAACACGCAGACACATCCCCATTTGTAACTGGGCCCCGAATTACTATTAGAACGATTCTCCCTCTGCCGTGAGGATGGCAGGTGTCTGATCTTATTTTGTAAAATAGCAAAGGTCACTACAAAATTACAGCTCAGTTCTAGTTTTATTTGAAAAGGAAAAAATTCCATGGTCCATTTGGATCATTTTGGAAGCAGTCACCACTCTCCCAGCTCCCAGCACAGAAGTACCATCTCCCCAGCTTTTCATCCCGTTTCCATACAGCCCAACAGTTGTGTTTTAAGATTTGTTGCAAAACCAAAAGAAAAGGGTCAATGACTGTAGCAGCCCAGGAAGGGTGAAAAGAACTATAAAGAACAATAAAACCCCTTATTTAGACATCCTACATGAAGACCACTAGTGCCATATGCTATCAGGCTGCCAAGCTCCCCACCTGCCTGAGTGCTGACAGCCTTTCCATCCCTGGCAGTTCACAAGGTCGTGGTCCCTGCAGACACTTCATCCCACTTACCAGCCTGGTTTTCCTTAGCTCCATCAATTTCAGCTCTGTTCCTGCAGCCAGTAGCTCAAGAATATGACAATTAAAGATTAATGTTATAAATGTTGAAAAATCCAGATTTTCTGAATGTCATGCCAGATGTATTCATTTTTAAACCCTACCCTTGTGGTTTAAGACACCAGGCCAGGAGTGTCACTTTTCCCCAGCAGACTTTAAATGCTTTCTTCCTTTCAGCTGCCAGCTAGTTTTGTGGGCTTAGATATTTTTCTTTACTTAATTATTCACTGTAACGCATGAAACATTAAGCAGCTTCTTTCCATGAAGAAATGAGTGCTGCTTCCCAATGACAACATGCTAAGTATCCTTAATAGCAGGAATAAGGAAATGAGTTTCCTAGAACAAAGGGGAAAAGGGCAGAGAAATGAGAGACACTCTGAGCAGCTAGAATTTACTAACACAAAAAAAGCTGACACTTCATTTTGAATAAAATAGTCATGAGCAGCTGACCTGAGAAATAAAAGCAAAAAGAAGCAGACTTTTAAATCACAAAAAGGTATGTTTTCTGGTATGACTTTTAGGCTAGAATTTTTTTCTTTCTTGACACTGATGCAGATCGGTTGGTGAGGAAGACGCCCCAGATGCAATGTTAGGATACGTAACCCCTGATAGCTGTGAGAAACGTCTGTTCTTCAGAAGAACAAAAAGTTAAAGGCTGTAGTCATTAATGAAAGCCATTCCAAGCCACAATTTTTCCTGTAAAAGCAGGACTGCATACACAACTTTCAGTGCATGCTCTGCTCATTTAATGTCTTCTGCAGCAGCAGCAAGAGATGGTCTCATCAGATTACGGAGCATTGTGACCTCCTGACAGCACCCCACACCACCGCACAGAGTTATCTCACCATCGACCCAAGACGGGACAAACCTGGTAACCTTGTCACTGCCACTGGTTTTGGTGAAACCCTTTACCCTGTCCTTGAAAACCTGGGTAGCATTGTGTGGGCGAGCGGATTTTTCCTGATTCTGGTGTTTATTTGTTGGGTCACAGAGGTAAAATTATCTCTGTTTGATTACTTAAAGCTGTTGGCTGTGGAGATAATCTGTGCATTAGCAGCTGTACGGTGGGTGGTTAGCAGTTTTGAATCTGGAGTTGGAAGCAAAGAAGTCATCTTGCACAGCACTTTAAAACAGAGCACACAGAACAACAACCCCATCATAGCCTCATGCAGAAATTGCTTTCTGCAACAAGAAATCCTCTCATTTGCTGGCAAGGTGGAGGGCGAGTCCCCAACCGTGTCCTCCTGCGCTCCCCCACTGCCCATGGCTGCACCAAGGGGGAGGGAAGACCCCCAAGCAAACACTCAGTGAAGCTTCAACTCCTGCCGTTGCAACATTTGCCTCTTTATGCCTTTCCAAAAGGAGACTGATCACCAGGAGCACAGCTTAAAACAGTAGGTCCCAGCAACTTGGTTTAAGAGCCACAAACTTGCTATCACGAAGCTAAATCCCATTAGCCTTGGGCAGAAAGAGGGCTCAAATCTCCTACCTGGGCATGGCTTCTCTGGGAAAGGTGGAACAGTGTGCCTACTCACTATGGATGAGTACAAACATTGCTGGAAACAACTCGCTTTATCTCAACTCTCAATCTGTTAATTCACCAAACAGAAACTCCTTGCCCATTTGCTTCTGCAGGACAGCAACGAACGGCAAGCTGCTCCTTCCCAAGCCAGGACAACCTTGATTTGCACATTTTCCTCTGGGGATTTCCAAGTTTTCTTCTCCTACCTTCACTTCATCTGCAGCTGCTGAGCTTTAGTCCTGCCAGAGGTCTGGGAGCTGGGGTGGGCTCAGTGCTGAGTGGATTTCAGGCTGGAAGATTTATAACGAACAGATATTAAGACCAAAGAGCAGGAATCTGATAGAAGATAGCCAGGGATGCCAAACATCCCAGGGATAGGAGTGACAAGAAGCAGAGATGCATACTTTTCTTATTAAAAATCTGCATATGAAAGCAGAGGGGAGCATCCTCACACAACAGACCTGCCACATGCTATCTCCTCTTTTCTGTGTGGCCTGAGACGAAGCAGAGACACACAGTTTGTGTTACAGCTTAAAATACTATCTATAGGGTTTTTTTGGTTGTTTGGGGGTTCTTTTGATTTTTTTTAACAGTTTTGCCACCACCGTATGTGCAAGTGCCTTAATGTGGTACATGACTGTGCAGACACTGCCAACACGCACATAGCCACTACTGCACAAAAGATCTGCAGGCACAATCGATAATATCTGGAACATGTTAAAAAATTAGAATATATAGTTCCCTCAGCAGCTGTACTACTTTTCTCACAGTCTTTACTAATTAACATACATTGAGGAGACACTACCAATCGCAGACCCAAGGTCATGTTTAGCTTCCTTTTTAAACAAGGCACAGAATAATACCTTCAGCATTGACAATGTTGCAGTCTCAAGTGTCACAGAACTAAAACTTCAAAGAGTTTCTTTGCCATAAGCCCCCCTCCTTTTTTTTTTTTTTTTTCCTTTTTTTGAATCACAGAAATTAGTCAAATATGGCATCTTTGTGGAGTGGTCTATCTGATCCACTTGGCCACCTCTCTTGTTTCTCAACCCCAACGGTGGAAATCCTTCCTGGGTTTGGGAGCTGCACACCTGAGCAGTTTCTTGCCTCGGCTGCCTCCCTGTCCTCCATTACCACTCCTCTCATGAAAACGAGCTGTCTGTTGGCTGCTTTCCTTGATGTCCATTTCTCAGAGTGATGATTTGCATTATGAAATACACAGGGATGAATTCACTTAAGTTTTGCTCCCAAAGGCAAGCATTAAAAACCATTTTGAGGCACTCCCAACATAAAGCTGCCATCTTCCCTGCTCTTTAAAAGCCATCTCCACGTTGCAACCATTTTTATATCTTTTGGTAAATCATTTAAGACAGCTTTCGCTGCTTGTTGCCTTAAAGAGTTAAAGGTTACATGGTCTGTATTGTCTCACGATGAGAAAAGAGACAGACAAGGCAAATGTTTTATTTACGCTTCAAAATTGTATGTGGAAAGATTTATAAATGGATTAATTTTAATTAGTGTTCTCATTTCATTTTTAAAAAAAACTAAAAAGCATGCCTTAAAATTAATGCACTGCCACCCTGTGTATTAACAAATACGTCAAGTCTTTGCTTGTTTTAAAGCTCCTTTGTTGCTCAGAGTTTTTTTATTATATATCAAAAGCAGCCCCTGACTAGTTGTTTTCAGAAACCATGCTGGAATAAAGCACAGCACAAACATTTTTCTTGCTGTTTAACAAGGCTGCTCCCATAAGCGTTATCCCATGAGGTAAATATTTGCACCACGGCCTTCGTGTCCTATGTCACAGCACAGTGGAGGCAGATCCTCCCTCCAAACTCATCCCAAAGAACCTCTTTGCTGTTCGCTAAGTTAAAACTAGGTACTGGCCTCAGAGAAGATGCATTTGAATAACGGTTTTAACATTTGTGTCTCCTTGAACTGTTTCTCTAGTGGCTGCAGAAATTAAATTCCTCGCAGATAAAGAGCAGGTGCAGCACCTAGGAAGATTTTTGAAAGACCACATTTGATGTCTTGACATTTGCATTATACTTCATTAGGGCATGAAGCAAAAGTAGAATCACTAGAACCCAGCAAGGCCAAAAAATACTGATTTTATCTTTCTGGAGCTGAGTAATCCAGATCCTGCACATCTGAGTTTCTTCCGCGGATGCCATGACCCCAGACAGGAGAGTTACCAACACCAGCCTTCATCCCCATCTTCTCCACACTGACTGCTGACAAACACAGAGAGGTGTCTGCCTCACAGGCTTTACTTACAGTACAAACCAGGCAAGAAAATCTCAAGCCATTTGCTGTCTCCAGGACCCCAAGGATCAACCCCCTTATTCTCAAGTTCACTTCCTGCCTCTTAGTATTTCTGACATTTTAGAACCATTTCTGAAGACATCGTCTCTCCCAAACGCAGGCTACCATGAATAAGCTCTCTCATCTGAGCTGCCTCCTCCTGCCTAAGCTGGCTGAGATTCAGCCTTCCCCCACCCCTCACCCCACCAGCACCCACCATCGGGGCTCTCCTCCCACCTCGGTCACTGCACCCTCTTCCCTCCTCACACTTCATCCGACTTGCTTCCACTTCAGACAGCACCACAACCGAAGTAATAAATTTAAAAAATTAACATTATTCCTGTTTTTTTCTTCTTCAACTCCTTGCTGCAAACATCTCCCAGTGTTGACTGTGACATATATTCACATGAATTTTGACTTGACTTTTCATACAAGCAGGGTTCAGCCCCTCAATCACAGCGAATGTCCCATTTCCCAATCAAACCCCTGCTATTCTTTCCTGAGCTGGAAAGGGCTGGTGAGGAGCTCACCCCAAATGCTCCCGCACGTCCGATGCCCAGGGGCACCATGGCCACCACGTGCTGCCTATGCCCCCATCATGTGGAGGGGACCAACAGCAGACATGATGTCCACACCTATGCAAACTGGGGTGTGTGGCCCTCCCAGAGGAAGGATGGGACCTATAGCTACTACCACATCCCCCTCGTTGTCTTCTCCTCTTCCACGCTCTGCCTGTGAGCACCTTGCCCTCTCTGCACTGCCCAAATACATAAACGTGACTACTCTTTAGCTCCTGGCAACTTGACTTCGGTCTCCTGCTCCTATCTCAGCAGGCATGCAGGCAGCCCAGGCAGGCATGAAATGGAACTCCTGGCCATTTCGGAGGGTGTGTTGCTGTTGTGACACTCCCAACACAAGTCGCCTAAGCATTTTAGGATATCACAGCTGTGAATGACTGACTTCTGTAGGATGAAGTCTGGCACCTTTCTGTGCTTCAGCCAAAGAAAAGGGGGGGGAGAGAGAGAGAGAAGTGACACTTTCCCCCTCCACTTGATGAAAGCAAAATCTGATGGAGGCAGCGGGAGGAGAAACAGACTGGGCGCTAAGCCCCTCATTAATTAATGCGTGTTTTGAAAAAAGAAATGCAACTGTGCACTCATTTCTGCTGCTTTCTAGGAGCTTTTGTGACCTTAATAATTCATGTTTATGCAAGCTGCTTATAATGTTAAGCAGTTGTTTTGTGTAGATTTTGTCCATTGCATTTAACTGAGATGAATATATCTAGCTGTGAAATAAAGTTGGCCATAATACTCAAAGGGAAGCTTTAAAAAAAAATTACGGTGTTTTTAAAAGGACAAACAAAATTCACAGCTTTGTCTGAAATAATTTTCCATTTTTTTTTTCCCCCCAGATTCCTCCTTTCCCTTTCCCTTTCATGTTTTGGCAGCAGTTCCAATACTATAAACTTTCATTGTTTCTCAAGCACATAATCAGTGTCTCCTGCCTGTTTTGCTTTCCTTCACAGCAACAGGAGAGTAAAAGGGAGGTATTACAAATACCAAAGTGATCAGGAAAACTAAGATGCAGGTAGAGCTCCTGAGGCCACCTTTAAACTCATATTCTGAATAGCAATTTGGGCTCCTGCAATGCACAGCACTACATAGCAGGTGGACTGCTAGCACAGGGAGAGGGTTCATTCTTCCAGGCTTGTGCTCATCACCCACGGACACACAAGTGCCCTAGGACATCACTTCAGGCGGTGGCCTGGACTAAGCAGCAGCTTCTACCTGACCCATGAGGTAGCTGGAGGAAAGCATGCCAGTAGCTAGAAGCAGCAGATGCTTATTGTCCTGAATGCTTTTATAAGCCTTTCCTCACACACCAGATCAAGATATCCCTACACATTCTTCATTGAAACAAACAGGTCTCGGAAAAATCTACGTTCACTTTGTATCAACACAAGCTAGACCACTTTTCTTACCCTCACTTCAAAATCTGGCCATATTTAAAGGAAACTGAGAACCTGGTCTTTCCTGGGCAGCTTCAGGAAGGCGACAGGGATGCTCTCGTGAAGGTTCACCTCTCTCAAATGCTGGCAAGCTTGTGCACATCCCTGCCAGGCCAGGGAAGCTCTTCCATAAAGACTCTTAGTTGATTTTCAACCTGACTCCATTTAAACAAGTTCTTATTTAAGAAAAACACTGTTCATTTCAGCTGGAATTGCAGTTTGGTCCTCAATATAATATGCCAAATACAGGTTGCAGCTGCACCTCCCAGCAAACAGAAAGTTTCTGTGTGCGGCAGCAGAGGAGCGAACTGTCCCTGCAGTACTAGCAGCTTCATCAAATAAATAGAAGTAGGAGCTGAAAGAAAAAGATGACTGTAAAAGCCATGGGGTTTTGTTCCAGGTTTGCTCTGGCTCTAGCAGACATGGGCCGTGGATCACTTTTTTCCACAAATAAGGGATGTTGACATTTAACACAACCTACATGAGTGTTGACGCTCAAGAGCGTACACAATGGACTTCACGTACAAACCCCTTTCAGTGGTCAATGCAGCCAGGCAAACTCCAGGCAATCACAGACCAAAATGAAACCAAGTGTTCTTCAGGCAAATATTAGTCTTCCATAGAAAAGCTCAAGTTCAGTTTTGATAGACTAACAGTCATTTCTGTTGTGTTTCCAGCCTTCATTGAGTTAAAGTTTCAACTAACGACTTAAAAAACAGTACCGCAATTGGTCTTACCAGCTTACAGTAGTTTTTAGAACAAGCTGCAGGCCCCTCCCTCCCTCCCACCCACCGCAGAAGTTAATGGATCCAGACATAGCCCTGTGAGTATCAGCCCATGGCAGTATCATTGCCAGGAGCTAAAATAATGTTCACTGTCTTGACTATCTAGTAGCCCATAAAGCTAAAAAAGTCTCCTTTTTTCTATATTTCTTTGTGTGCTTACAAGATCCAAACTAATAGTTTTACTCATGATAGATTAGGTACATAAATCAGTTGGCATCTAATCCTAACTCCATAAGATTTAAGGCCATCCTTACCCTGAGGTAGGATTATTGCCAACGAACATCGAGGAGACACATTAAAAGAAGCCACATCGTATCTTCCAACCAGCAACGCTTCCTGCATCCCTTCGGAGTGATTACCTCTGAGCTATCTTCCCATCTACAGGAGGTATTAAAAGGCTACAGATAAAATCGTTAATCACAAAGCAGGCTGTTTCAAGGCAAGACTTCCTACTCACAGACTCAGTTCTTCCAAAGTCTCCGTACAAACTCAAAAGCTGCTATCATATTAGAGGACCACCCCAAACAAGAAATACCAATTCTAAAGAATTTCCTCATGTTTCTCAAGCTGAGTTACCATGCCCACATCCATGAAAGAACCGTGCAGGAGATACGGGGCTTAGTACTAACAAATAAACTCCAAAAAATAGCTCATCTGGGAAACTTGCAACTGTGATACCTAAACCTTTCGCTACCTCATGCCCCAAGACGCACATTACAAGACCGCAGTTGTCACCTCCTTGGCAGTGTACAACTGATGATTTCACATCCATCAGACTGCAGCACTCAAGCTGCATCCATGCTGGGAGAACTACAGCCAGCCACAAGGCTCTGACGATGAATGCTCTTTTCTGCAGTTGTAACTACCGACCATCACTTTTCACTTAGAATACTTTTAAAGGTAAAGAAATGTATAAAGTACCAAATGATTTAGTGGAACATTCTCCAGACAAACACTAATACCTCACCCCCAAGAATCAAAATTAATTGGAGGAGGAAGAATACTTTAATTGATATAGCTCTATATTGTAAAATGGGACTTGAGTGACAGGCAACTACAGATCAAGTAATTTCTACTACATAGTGTATAGTGGAACAGATACAGCAAGAAGGAGAAAAAAAAAACAAGCCTAAATATGCCAAGAAATGAAATTTGTGTGCACTGCCTGTATGATCAATGCAAACATAACCACAAACATTTGCATTAGAATAGTGCCGTAAATAACCACCCCACAGCTGAGACATTTACAGCCGCATTAGTACATACACTTTCACTTCTCACAGAGAGGATGGCAATTTATTAAACCACCCAAACAAGACATCTTGCAATCACCAGTCGTGCTTTAATTAGGAAGGATCCTTCTGAAAGCAAAGCAGAGGGCTAGGTGACCCAGCAGGTCCCTTCCATCCTAGCTATCCAGGAGCTGTGATTCATCACACTTCACACTACTCACTGTATAGAGGTTTACATCCTTTGATGGAACAAGCAGACATGGACTGAAAGACAAGGCTGCAGGCCAAGACAAGCCCATCACACCCAGTTCCCCATAGCCCCGCACCTAACAGCAGCCACAGTGCACCAGCCGGAATAACTGTGCATTTTGGAGCGGTGCCACCAGTTTGTTTGTTGCATTTATTTATTTCCAGCTGAGCTATGGGAGACATTTCCCATATAGAAATGCTTGTAGTTTTATTCAGACAAGAAAGAGGAGGATGTCTGTTACTCCATACAAGAGGGGAAATGGATTGCTACTGGAGTAGGACGTGTCACATCTCATCCTGCAGGCCAAGATCCATCATACCAACGAAGACATTTCTCTGCTCAGCTCCTCACCCCAAGAAGTGGAGGAGGCAAATACAACCCTCATGGAAGAAGATTGCTCAGTGAGACGCTTTGCTTTTCTGCTGCAAAGACTTAGAAGAGTAAAGGCTGGGGAAAATTATTAAGGGAAAGGAAATATAATCTATGCTGCTGGGAGCCTGGAAGGCAAACTGAAAGCTGGCCTGAAGTCAGCCCACCCACATGTTTGTATTCCTAGATAAACATGGTGAGCTTGTTCCTAGCAGAAATACCTGCAAAGAGGGCTCAAAAGGTGGAAACTGGCACTGTAGATGTGGGATATGGAAGAACACGAGATAGGTCGTCATCAAGTCCTTCAAACCCAGGCACACTGGGAAAACAGGTAAGAGCGTGAGACCAGGATTAATATTTTAAAGACGAACAGCTGGTTAATGTTTAATGTTTAATACCTGTCCCACTTGTCATCTGACATCCTTCATGATGGGAACTGAGTTCAGATGAGATGGGGACTTTAGTCTTTAATATGAGGTTAGTTGCCATCAGAGCTCCTGCCAGCCCCAATTAAAGCTGATGTGCTGACAGCTGGGCACTACAACGAGCAGAGGTGGCTGCCACGGGTCCCCTCTGCCCTCCTCCACCAGCGCAGGGGACACCATGGAGCTCCTGGAGCTGCACCATTTGCATCAGAGCATTAGGGTTGCATTAGGCAAAGCCTGTGGGGTTTGTGTTTAGGTACAGACTTTGGACAGAAGCTCTCTCAAAACCCATACCACTTTGAAGTCTCTTTTGGATCTTCGATTGTATTGAGAATTACAGAAATATCCCAACAGGTCTTGGTCATCCCAAGACCAGGACAACCAGTAAAATAGACAGCTCAGTATCAAAGCTAGGCTTTCACCACACTGCTGGACAACTGCTTTTGCTCTGGGAGCAGAGAGAGAAGCAGCAGTGTGTTAACCCCTTCCTTCAGTCAGATCACAATTACTGATTTATACAACTGTTATATTTGCACACATCTGGAGGCGTGGAAAAACCCTGCTCGAGCAGGGAACAGGGTGTCTTTTACCCCTTTGGGCAGACAAGAGCATTGTTAAACTTACAGATAACTTGCAATGGGATGGCGGCACTGGTAAGATGATATCTAGCGAAGTCCAAAGTATTTACAGAAGACCAAGCAGCTGGGCTGCTCTTGTGCAGATGTGTAACACCCAGGAGGCAGAGGCAGGATGTTTTCCCTTGAAGGCAACAGCAAAGAGAGTGGGTTTGGCATCTGTTTTAATTGGTTCTACCTCTGTCAAACTTCTGGGCAAAGCCTGTTTGCCTGAGACTTCGTGAAGAGTGAAGCGAGCATCAAAGCTCTCCTTTGTTTTGTAGGTCAGGAAGGCTTTGGGGTTGGCGCAGTGTCAGCTCACATATATCCTGCAAAGTGCACTTTAATTTTTCATTATAACAGCACCTACAGACTTTGATTGAAATAAATAATGAACCAATTTGTATCATGAATCTAAAAATCACTCTTTTCTGGTCCTCATCGCAGAGAGGATTTTCTTCCCAGTGACAAGCGTTAATACATTTATGCCCTAGTTTCCCACAGTGGATGTCACAATTGAAGTGTCAGGAAGGAAGGTTAGAGCTGCGTTTTCAGACCGCTCCCGTCAGCCTCAGCAGTCCGTTTTGGATGAAAACATCCTGGCAGAACACAGGCTGAAAGAAGGCTGGATTTTAAACAGCACAGCAAAAGTCTTTGTGTTGTATATGATTAAAATGTAACATTGAATAGGTCTTTTTCTCAGTCTGAGTCAGGGAGGATGGCTCCACTCTAAAATTACAGGGTTTTTTTTCAGAATGGCAGAAGTTTCACAAGTCTTTCATGTAGTTGGAGACTTTCCTCATTTTTCAACACTGTTCTTTCCGGTGACTCCCTCAGCACAAATCCTGACAGGTACCGCTCCACTTCGAGAGCTGAGAGAGGACAGCCGGCCATTCACTGTAGTGGGATCCCAAAGCGGTGCCTACCTTCACTTCTCACAAAGCAAAAATGGCCAAAACCAAAACCCAGTGGGATCCAGACACTCTGTTTGATTTGAACCATTCTCACTGTGTGAGTCATGATAATTTTAATAAGCACAGTTACTCGGGAAAAAAAAAAATCAATTATCAAAAGCAGACTTGCTATAATTTCAAAGTTTTGCCAAATTAATTTAATGCAATTCCATTTCAAGAGGAATTTAGATTAAGTGCACACAATAAGTGCTGTAACCCACCCAGGTACTAATCCCCTTTGCAAACTGTCTAACATTGCAGAGAAAGTGAATAAAATGCTGGCCAAATCAAACAGTAATGAAATTAAAGCACAACTGGCGTGGCTTACCATAATGCTCTAGCAGCATCTTCGGGAGGCTGCGCCGAAGAGGAGCCATTGCAATTAGGCAGGTATAACAGAAGTATTAGATTGCAGAATTAGAGCTGCTCCCATCTCCCTTGCAAAGCTTTACAATGACAAAGCAAGGCAGCAGTATCAGTGCGTTGATACTAGATTAGGAGCCCTTTTTAAACAGAAAAGGATAATTATTTTCTCCTGGAGAGTAACCATAAATTAATTTTAGTCACCCAAACCACCTTTGTCATCACTGGAAGCTGCTGCTGAAGGACCACAGACTCTTCCCTAGATGACACCACATTGCATGCAAATCTCCGGCTCAGTACAGTGGTAACTGCACAAGATATAATGTCTTGTGACATGGCGAAGGTCAGATTAGACTATTTGACCTTCAGGCTAAATTCATCAATTTGGTGAAATATATTAATAACACAGTTTTTAATTAAGACAACATAATACAAAGAGCAATATTGCTTGGTCCATTGCAGATCTGTATTAAAATACAGTATTTGTGTAATCACTTTTATACATGATCTAGTTAAAATTAGCCAGGAGAGCTGTTACTGTAATGCCTGGGTAATAGAAGTAGAAAGCTGAGACTCACCAAAGCGAAGCTATTGCACTTCATTACAACCCCAGCAGCCTCCGCAGGGCCAGGCATGCCAGTTGGGAACAATGAAAGAGGGCACGCTTAAGGATTATACACAATACAACTCACAGACCTTAAGGAACAAAATGCAAAATGCAGTTCATTACAATGGTATTGTTTCAACAGAAACAAAACCCGAATTACTCATTTGCTGCTGTTATTTTTACTCCATCAGCAATCGGGTATGTCTGTGTCGGTGATGGACACACAGCGTAAGGCAGTGCCAGGCTTCCCCCGGCTCTACGCAAGAGCCAGCTGTCACATGGACAAGGGGGTCAAATTCAGAAAAATACTCTTTTCTACTCTGTCTCTGCATACATTAATCTACGTGCTTATTCCTGTTTACATTATGAGATGTATGCCATAAAAGAGCTTACAGGATGTGTATTGGAGCCAAGTTAATATTGCTGTTGGAGCCGCAGCCTCTGTATTTCCTGAGTTAACATCACCCATTTAAAACTTGTTTGTTTTTTTTTTTTTATTCAGCATTTGTCTAATGGAGTTTATTAGTGGTTTGAACCTATTTAAGGTAAGAATGCTACATACAGCACCCATTAACACCTCCAGGAAACCCAGCAAAAGAACAAGCACTACACTGAAGACAGTAACAACATTCAGAAATATTATTTAGCATAGAAATGTGTACAAATATAGCAAGGAAAGGTACTTTTAGTAATAACATTCAGAAACAATTTGGAAATGTGCCTATAAGACCTTTTCATATATTACTCGTGTAAAATCCATAGCTTTTCATTTAGGGCAAGTCAACTGACTTTTCAAGAGACAAAGTGTGCTGTGTACAAAAACTATAGTTAGTTAACAAAAAAATTTTTTTTCACAGATGTCACGACTTGGCTTTTAAAGGCAAGAAGTGAAGAAGAGTTTTACAAGTTTCAAAACGCTTGTGCAGATGAGCTAAGGCAGATGGACCTTACATTAAAGCCTCTTCCTACCTCCGAACACACACCATGCACCCTTCCACCCTGTCCTGCCCAGAGCCGTTTCTTTATTCCATAAAGCTCCTGAAAAGCTAGCAAGACACCCACGGCAATATCATGAAGACATGCAACACCTTTTAAATTTGGCCCTTACGACACAGAGGTTTGATGTCACCAGCATTGTGTAACAACCCTTGCAGTAGATACCTGCCACGCAAAATAGCTGCAGCGCCCCACATTCGCTTAGACTTCAGCCTTCTCTCCCTACTTCATCTCAACTGGGAGAACCAGGGTCTTGATTTCTGCCCCAGGACTCCTGAGCATCCCTGGGTGGACTCAGCCCTGCTGTGCCTCTGGCAGAGCTGCTGTCGGCTGCCTTGCCAGCTCAGGAGGTGGTAAACCAGACTACACATCTACTCACACGTCAGCTCTTTTAGACTAGCGATCCCCTGTCAACATTGTAAAGGCAACACAAAAAAGACCTTATGTCATGAAAATTGAAAGAATTTTAACTCTTCTTTTAAATAAAAAGAAAAAAAAATTCACATCCCGCTTCTCTAAAATGTTCGTGAGTTTTATAGAAGTGAAAAATAGGTTTCCTCCAGGCTAAGCACTGAATAATTTTAAAGAAAAAAGACTTCAAAGACACGTTTTACATTCTATTTGCATTCAGGCATTTTGTTTTTCAGAAAAATATTACCTCAGTAATATTGCAGGCTATTCTTCCATGCACTGTGAGCTTTGGCTACCCAGAGGATAATTTGTCCAGTGCAAGACCCATGCAAGAGAAGGAGAAGCCACTCTACAAACGGCAAAGTTTGTGAGTCATCTCAAGGGATTAGCACAATATTTGCAAGGACATGCATCCTGGACATGAAAGTGAGGGTTGCAGAGGGTGTACCGGCATCACAGTTTGCCTTAAAATGAAGGCAGAAGAACTTAAATGAAAGCGGTCGAGTGCTCTGACAAGAAGATCTGCTCCCAGCCATTCATGCTGCCCCTTTGCTGGGAGCAAAATGAAGCCCAAGCCCTGATGGCTCCACTACATTTGAGAGGCCAACGCAGGGATGCTGGGGATGGTACTTGAACCTGCTGCCGCTGCTTTGCCCCAAGCACACCAACCCCTCGTGTCAATCCCCCACCAACTCCCGCAGCCCCCAAGGACAAGGGAGCGAAGGCAGCTCAGGGACATCTCCTGCATGGCTCTGCCACGCTCTCTCCAGAGAGAAGCACAGAAGATCTGACAGCCTGTTGAAAGAAAGTCGTGACTGTTGCTGTTCATTAAAAAGCTACCGAGGGAAAGCACTGAGGTTAACAGGATGGGCTATATTAAGCCCATTTATAGCTTTATGGCACCTTCAAAGGGGCATCAGAGCTTTCTCCAGCCAAGTGTAATGGTCAGATAGGTACAAACCGAGACAGGTTTAAGAGAGTACCCCAGGCCACCCAAAGGAGAGGCAGCACAGTTAACGTCAGAGTTTGAGGTCAGCTCTTGATGTTTTCCACTTAAATATCTCATCTACCACCACCCCCGGGCTTACAACAGTGCATATATCACAGCCTGCTTCATGCGGACAAGAGTATTTAATGACACAGAGAACTACCTTCTCATGATTACGGAGAAAAAAAAAAAAAATCAGCCAGATGTTTCATGCTGTCTGATTTTATTAAACTGCTGCATACAGGGAAGGGGGGTGGTTGCTGTTTTTCTGTGACTGCCACCCCTCTTCCTCATATCCCTAGGCCCCGCTGCACTGCAAGACAGCAACACATACTGTCACGACATGACCTAAGCCCCAGCACAGGGAGACAGCACAAAGTGTCATAGCAGGCGACGGAGCTGCCTCTTGCCCTCCACGCAGGCACACCAGGGTCAGCAGAGCAAGGTCAGGGAAGAGACCCTGCAAGCACCGCCAGATCGAGGGATGCACCCCGGTGACCCCCACGGGAATGAAATCCCACCAACCCTGGGGGATGAACCCTACTGACACCTGCCCCATTGACCCACAAAGGGATGCACCCCACTGGCCCCTGGCCATGGAGTCCTGCTGGTCCCTGGGGGATGCACCCCACCAACTCCCTGGGGATAGGGCCCCCAGGATGATGTGGTACACGTACCACTG